>NW_025336087.1:48986308-48997400 GCF_004798865.1 Varanus komodoensis
TATTTATTTATTTATTTAAACATTTCTATGCCGCCCCTTGCCGAAGCCTCGGGGCGGCTCACAGCACAAAATAAAATACAATAAAATACAAAAATAACAATATAAAATTAACAATATAAAATAAATAACAATATAAAAGAAGTCGCCCTGGCCAGATAAATAAGCAAATATTGTTAACAATTAAAATGACGTTTAAATAATAAGTTTACAAAATTAAAACCCTTAAAATGCAACATCGTTCAATGTGTAAACACAGTCTAGCTACAAATTTATAAGCAGATAGTGCACACACACCCACCCACACCTGCATGCAGATTTGCATTGGATCAATTGTACTTCCCAGGCCAACTTCTTACAGCAGCTTCTCCAGCCCTCTACAGATGCTACACAAAGACCCTGTCCATATATAATGATGGTATTCAATGGCTATTTGTGATCTAATTAACCCATGGTTAAACAACTTCTAGTTAGCCCATGGTTTGTTCTTTGGTTATCTTGGAGTTGTTTAATGTACAAAGAACCCCAAGTGCCTGGTTTACAGATTAAAGAAATATGAATGCTGCATTCATAGACTTAATTAACCCCATAAATCACTATCAAATTCCACTGTAATACCCAAACAGGGCCAGAGCGTCAAAAGCCCCTGATGAATGGAGTGAACTATAGTATGGGGGTGAGGAATGGACCCCCAAAATTGGGCACAGAACCTTATGAAGCAGAACCCTTCCTTTTGTGGAAGGCAGATTCGTAATCCAGCTCACAGAAAGTAAATGTTTGCATGGGTGAACTAATATGTGTGTGTGTTTAATGCAGAAGGCAATTCTTACAATTAAGCACTTCTACATGAGCAGGCACTTTTTTTTGTTCTGCCTTAAGATGAAGAAATGCTTGCAGAGAAAGTGAAAGTGGCTCTGTTAAATCCACTCAAGAGTTCAGATTTCAGATCTTTCAGTTTGAAAATATGTAGATATGGTCTATTCTTCCCTAAGCAAGCTCATCCTTGCATAAAGTGCTACTTCAGATCCAATACAATAAGCTTCTCCTTATTATATATAAAGGTCACCCTTTTGTATCTGTATTATCTCTCTTTCATTATGCCCCTTGAGTTATTATTTCTCTTGCCTGGCTAATAATAGCCCACTAGATTTGCTATATTTATTTTTTACTCTCTGCTAAACACTAAACTCAGCAGCTCTTCTAAATTAATAGGTTACTTCCACCACCTTTTCAGCACGGCTTTCCCACCAGTTGGGAAGAAAGTGCAGATTTTTAGTTTTTATTGGAGAAATAAATTCAGCACACCATTTCCTTGAGTATGAGGGGTCAGGAAGGGAGATACGTGAACTAAGGTGGTATTTTGGTTCAAGCACCCAGGGGGTTTATTTTCAGATTTGCATTTTTACCTCTTCATTTTTACTGATTCCACCTTCATACAGTTCCTCAGATAGAGTGAAAAGGGGAGGAGATAAATAATGCATGATGTTATTGGCCGAGAAATATTGTGAGAATTCACTTCAAACAGCATAGACTATCATATTGTTAGATTCTCTGAGCTGTTCCATTTGGGCTCATCTGAACATGTAATATTTCCCAATTAAATGTGTTGGTAGGAATTATTCATTTTAATAATTGACTAGTTTCCAGAGCTCCCCGAGGAGCGTTACCATGGAGGATCTGACCCACTGCTGGGAATATTCACAGCATGGTAATGTACAGTGTAGGGGCAGCTACTTAATGTCAAAGCTGCAGATGCATAAAAAACCAGCCTCAGGCATGGGTAGCCATATTTCTGTCCGCGTAGCTTTCCACTTCTCTTTCTCCAAAACAGAAGCCCACTTCACACAGGCACGTGTGCAACTATGGGCTAGTTCACACATGCACCTGCACTGCATGATCTCTCATACGTTCATGGCTCATGGCTGAATGTGTGAAAATGGGATCCAAATTGCACAGAAGTAGCTGTGCTGTTTTGCTTGATGGCTTTGTGTCCCAAGTGAATGGATATTTGATGCTGGAGTCAAAAGCTGAACCAATGTTTGTGAACCAGCCATTTGTCACCCTACAGGGTCTGCTTGAAAAAAATGCAGAATTATTACAGAACTGATTTGCGATTGTATCTGCAGCATGCTAATAGGGTCAGGGTCCTTTAACATGGTTAGCCTGTGGTTACTTGTCCTCCGTTTCCCACGTATTCTTCATCCAACACAGCTGAGTTGCTTTGAGAGCCAAAATGCCAAAGAGCTAGTAAAGAAATCACTGCACAACCGTCGTGATGTCTGAAGCTGGACCTGAAATAAAGCTAGGGATACTGAGCACATAAGTGGGAGTACAGGTGTCAGGTGGGTAGCCGAAAGAGATCCAAAGATGTTGAAGTGAACTGATACTATTCATGGCCTCTCTCATTTGTAGCAGATTTCTTCAAATAGCCAACGAAGTAGGTAGCTACGTTTATCCTTCTGCTGTTTTCCTCTTCTCCCTTGACCTGCTTAATCTCTTGGTGCCACGTCCTCCTCCTCCTCCACCCACTTCCAACTGGCTGCCAATCTGTGACACTCTTGCTCATTTGCTACAGTTGTGTGAGCTCACCCCGCTGTTCATGGGAAAGGCAGCTCTGCCTCATTTCCTTTCTCCATGTAATCCCATATGCGTGCCATCAAAACAGAGTCTTCTAGAAGCACATTACTATAGCAACTGCACTTCCACTTCTACCTCCGACCTGAACTTCTCAGTGGTAGCACAGAGGATATTTAAGAGTTCATTGAACTACAACATCCCAACTCCAAATATGGCTTTGTTTGCTGATATTTTCCTGGTTAAAATAAACAAAAATACCCATCAAAACTTCATGGTCAAGTAAACCAATTCAACAATAGGCAGGAAGCATATTTAAACACAGCCTTTTAAATAAGGCAATTTACTTTTCTTTTGGAGATTACAATTTTATTGGTTTTGTTTAAAATAAGGACAACATGGTAGCAAAGATATTTTGGTATTTTTATTAAGAGCGTGAGAAAAGCCATAATGAGTCAGAGCAAGGTTCCATCCAGTCCAGCATTCTGTCCACAGAGTGGCCACGGGAAGCCCATAAGCAGGGCAGCAGTCATGAGCTGGGGTTCCTTCCCTGGCACATTGAAAGCCACAATCCCTTCTTGCAAAATGTTCTTTATTGACCAAAGCTTGTTTCAGATGCACAAGCACCTGGAATTACTTTCTGAGCTTGCACAGAGTGGTTCGTTGAACCCAAGTTAGTGCTGACTTCCAGGAATTCTCCTTCTGAGCATGCCTGGCCCCTTTCGGAAGGGTCTTCTGAAAATGGAAATACTTCCTCTCTGAACGTCTATCCTCTAATTGGACCATCCTCCGCCGCTGATGATATGCCAAGGTCTCAAGAGCCATTGTCTGTGTCTGAGAAACTTCCCTGCCAATTTATATCTTGGTTAATCCCAGGGACTGCCTGCCCACCTGGGTATTCCAGCCTTCAATGTGTGGGAATGACCCATGTTCCCCAGTCCCTTCCTGTGCCTCTTCTCCTATCTATCATCTTTGAGAATTCTTGGAAGACAGGTGTAGTGCCAGGTGACTGATGTTGACCCTATCTAAAAGAAAGGAAAAAAGAAAAGATGAACCTGCGAACTATAGACCAGTTAGTCTGATATCAATCCCTGGAAAAATGCTAGAGCAAATTATAAAACAAACAGTCTACAGACACCTTGAAGACAATGTAGTAATTACTAGAAGCCAACATGGATTTCTCAAGAACAAATCCTGCCGGACTTATCCAATTTCACTTTTTGACTGGGTAACCTACCAAATGGACTGTGAGAACACTGTGGACATAATCTATCTAGACTTTAGCAAAACCTTCGACAAAGTGCCCCATGACATGCTGATTTCCAAGCTAACAAAAAGTGGGCTAAATAGTGAAATCATTAGATGGATCCATAATTGGATGCAAAACTGGACAGAAGCAGTGTTCATCAATAATGCATTCTCAAACTGGGGAGAGCTGACAAGTGGGGTGCCATAGGGTTCTGTCCTGGGACTGGGACTCTTCAACATTTGTATTAATGATTTATATGAGGAAGTACAAGGAGAAGTAATCACATTTGCAGATGGCACAAAGCTGAGTGGAATGGCAAATATCCTGGGAGACAGAAATAAATACAGGGTGATCAGGATAGGTTAGAACGCTGGGCAAAAAACAACAGAATGAAATTCAGTAGGAACAAATGCCAGGTCCTCCACTTAGGAACAAGAAACCAAATGCACTGCTACAAGATGGGAAACACTTGGCTCAACAATGCTGCCAATGGGAAGGATCTTGGGGTTGTTGTAGATCACAAGCTAAATCTGAGCCAACGGTGTGATACAGGTACAAAAAGGGTGAATGCTATTTTGAGCTGTGTCAACAGAAGCATCGCTTCCAAAACACATGAAGTATTAGTTCCCCTTTACTCAGCACTTTTCAGACCTCACCTGGAGTACCGTATCCAGGTATGAGCACCTGCATTTTAAAAAGATTCAGAAAAGCTAGAAAGGGTACAGAGGAGAGCAACGAAGATGATCCAAGGACCAGAGACAAAGCCCAATGAGGAAAAATTGAGAGAAGTAGCCATGTTCAGCCTCGAGGAGTGAAGACTGAGGGGGTGATAGTGCTCTACAAGTACTTGAAAGGTCCTTACAAGTAGGAAGGGCAAGATATTTTCTCATTCATTCCGGAGTGCAGGACATGGAATAACAGAATTAAGTTAAAAAACAGATTTAGACTAGTGTCCTGCAGCAGCAGGGGGTTGGATCTGATGGCCTGATGGCCCCTTCCAGCTCTACTTTTCCATTATTCTTCTGGAGACCAGCCATGAGCCCTCGAGAATGAGGCCCAAAGCAGCCATCTTTCTCAGTCCGACAGCATGAGCGCAATGGCAAACGCTTCTACTATGATGCCCAGTAATTCATGTGCATAGACACACGACCTCTGATACTGGAAAGTGCATACAGCCATCAGGACTAATAGCTGCTAATAGCTTTCTTCTAAATTAATTTGTCCAAACTCCTTTTAAAGCCATCTGAATGAGTAGCAATAGTGGATATATATGGCCCATCTTAGGGCAGTGTGTTACACTTTTCTAATATTTTGCACAGTGATTTCCACTTCTCTTGTCTTCTTATTCAAATCACAAGCCTGTGAACTAGTTAATTAATACTGTCATTTTACAGATGGACATGAGAATTGGAAGGGCAGCATTGTTAAATATAATTATTAATGTGTTTATGTAAGACAGATTTTATAATCTGCCTGTAAGTTCTGGCACATGCTGTTTTTGTGATGACCTTTGGCTGAACTGAAGTGTAGCTGAAAAGTGTGGCATAGCACATAATTTGAACAGACCTTCCCAGCAGGACTGTGGGGGCCTTCACAAGAGCCACAAACATGGGCATATTTTAAAATGAGGATTTTTCAAAACTAGTACAAGTTGCAGTTAAGCAGAAGACAACCAATGGGCAGAAGAGTTCCAGAAGTTATTATTAATTTAAGTTAATATATTGCTATGTATCATAAGATCTCTAAGCGGTTTACATAAAAAACACATACAATGCAATATGAAAGCCAATGTAAGCCCAATTTGAAATAATAAATACATGAAAGCCTTGCAGGAACTAAATGGAGTGGTGAAATTACATGTCAGGGAAAGGCTGAGGAAACAGGTGCATTTTCAAGACGCATCTAAACTTTGTCTTCTTTTCTGCTTCTTGGACCGCACATGGAAGAGTGCTCCAGAGAGCAGCTGACACTTCCAACAAATCATAGTGTACTTGATCACACACTATGCATTGTGTGATGACCGACAAAGTCTTCTGAGATGAGAGAGTGAGAAAGATAGGTACAACAATCATATGTTAGAATAAACAATTTGGACATAAAGGGACCCATCCTAAGCTTCTGGAAGAGGAGTAGCTGAAGGAGCTTTTGTTTCTCTAGATCGCCCTTTCAAGGGCTATGGCTGAATGGTGGAAAATAGCTTAGCATGCTTGATGTGTTAAGTTTTAGTGGTGGGCTAGTTATTAGATTCAGGCCCCAATTTAAGAAACAGTCCTATTTACTTTGAACTAATTCAGATGCTTGCAACTCTGAATGTTGGTTGGGAAATCTGGAGTTTCTTGCTCCCCATTGACTATTATTGGAAATCAACAAAAATTGCAACATTTTTTGATGTTTGACAGAATTGGATAGGCATAGTAGCTTCTTTTGAGATGATAAAACCTGACAAATGTCAGACCAAAAAATGCAAGGAATTTTGTGCTGCATGTCTTTAACTTTTGATATTTTAAACCAGAAGGGAACTGCCTTTCACCTTTATTTCATTGGCAGGATTGGATGTAATTTGCAGGCATAGCTGTCTTTTCTGGGAGGAAAGAGCTTGCCAAGTTTCAGATGAATATGTGCAAGTTCCTTGTTTGTGGAAGAGCAGCCTTTCTCCTTGGAAAATTTCCAAAAAGGGTGCAAATCCCCCCATGTCCTTTGTGGGTACTTGGTATGAAAATGGCATACATCATAGAAGTATCCCTAGGCAAGAAACTGCAAAAGTTCAGAAGAAGAGACATAGGAACTAGGGAGAAATGATGAATGAAAAACAGTTCAAAGCTTTCTTGTTTGTTGGTTTTCTGCTCAGTTGGCTCCAAAACCACAGAAAGTGCAATAAGACATCAGTGAATGAGGAATATACAGTGCCAGAAGGAGAAATACTTATACATCCAGCATTTTTTCAAGCAAGCAGTCAATGCTACACACTCCCAGGGCTTACAAGAAACACTGAAAATGCCCCATGAGATATTACTTCAATATCCCTCCCACAAAACACTGTGATAGGGGAGCCTTATAAAATCATTCACTCTGATTAGAGGACAGAGACATCAGGCACAAAAGTATTATCCCTTCTCACTCACTGCCCTGGCTTGGGGGAAAATACGTTCACTTTGGAGAAACATCACCAGGGGAAGGGGCTTCTGGTCCCTCAGAATGGCTTAATTTTTTTTAAAGGACACAGTTACAAAATACATCATACAATAGAAAAAGAATCAACACAAGATACAGAAAACCCATACACACACTTGCTAATGAGAATCTGAGAGGTTTAGATTCAGATCTGGGGTCCACTTCAGAGGAGCCCTGCTTTGAGTCAGCCATATTCCTGATCTTTGTGGTTCAGCCTAGTAATTTCTCCAAATTTGCTAGTATACTTCTAGTAAAGAGGTAAAATGCCAAGTACTGCAGAAACAGTTTTGTATTCTAATTGTGGCTGTGTCTTTCATTACTGACTTCTGCAATGACATTAGCTAGAAAGTTTTTTGTCCTGATCTGCTTGGAAAGAGAACTGGACCAGCTCAGAACAAGGTGTTGATCTTGTACTAGATTATTTGTCTCTGACAAAGAACATTATTTACTACATTCTTACCATGAAGAACCCTCAAAGACTTGATCCATTTATTCACACCTTCTTTAAGCAGCAACTGTGTGAAGGAAATCCTCACCACTAGATCCTTTGTATTAAACTTCCCCTTGGCCAAGACCATAGTTTATTCATGTCGATTCCCTTCTACTGCACTCAGTATATCAGATCCAAGGGTTGAGGAAGGAAGAATTTGATTCCAGGCCCACCATCAAATGGTTCATATAACTCTAATAGTGGGAAAATGTGATCACAGCGTTCTTCTTGGTATAGGGCAGTGACATCTATCTCTACCCTTTGACCATGGTTGCTTGGAGGGGGTGTCTCCCTCTCACTGTCAGCACAGGCTTTGGAGCTGAGACAGTCTGTCACGCAGCTCCTCAGTAGTTCATGTTTTCTCATGTTCTGCAGTAACAGATCCAATGGTGCAGGTTGCTGTGCTTATTCTATGTTCTCTGGAGAGTGGAGCTTAGGTGTGAACAGCAAGCTGAGACGCTCCCTCCTGACCTCCAATATGAACCTGTCTTTCCTGCATCAAATGGCCTTTACACAGCCACTTAGAAGCAAGTAAATAACCATTCCATGGGTGAAAGGATAAAGTGACTGAACTGAGGATCTAGCTGTAGGTGGAAAGATATTGTGTAGGCACTGGGTCAACATACACAGAAACAACGGGGATCTAAGGAAAATTTGCAGTCCGCATAAGTTAGTCAGTGGTAGGTGTCACAGGTACCATATTGTATCTGACAATGCATTTTGGACAGCAGAAGTAGTGGGTGATGTCAATTTCTGAGAACACAAAGGACAGCTGAGACTAAGATGCCTTTCGCCTTTGGTGAAACACACAGATCCTGAGGCAGCATAAAGCATGGTAACTATCGTATTGTATTAGCTAGAGATTAATTGTGGGTGATGCACTAGGTAACATAGTCAATTGAGGGGAAATTGTGACCATTCTCTAGTGGTTGAGGAAAGGAACCCCTCCTCCCATGCAGCATCTCTTTGCAGGTGGCAGAAAATCTTCTAGTCTCATCTCCAGCACTGACTAAGGTCTCATTGTCACCCATCCTCCTTGAGTAATCCTGTGAGCAGCTGATTGCCACTGTGTGCACGGAACGTTGGACTAGATGGACCTTTGGTCGGATCCAGCATGGCCTTTTTCTATGTTTCTATCTGGGCTGTAAATCTCCATTTTGAGAACCAGACTAACTGAACTGCAGGTTCATGGTTTTGCAAATTGTTGTTTTGCTATCCCCTGCTTTTACAGACATTAATGAACCATCTGTTGGAGACATTTTAGCAATGGATCTCCTGAATCAGCAGGAAGTTGAACTAAATGGTCTTTATGGCCCTCTCCAACTCTATGAATGTTCATTCTATTGCTGTGATGAATGGATAATGGGACTTTCCCTCTCCAATTGTGAACCATATTGGGTGGCAGAGAGCAGCTGATGTCACAAAAGAAAACGTCTCAACACCCACTTGTGACAGCTCCAAGAGATGTAACCATGAGGCACATGAGTCAAAGAAGGCATCTCAAATGCCACAAAATGGCTTGTGAAATACTAAGATGGAGTGAAGCTTCTTCCAGTTGCACAACTATTAAAGACAAAAGAGCTCTGCCAGGAAAAGGAGGTTGACAGCCTTTAAAGACCTGGCTATTGCCCAGCTGCTTCTAGTTTATATAGGCTACCAAGCTAGCTTTAGCTCTCCCGGCATATGACTTAAATGTTTTAGTCACTAACTGAAGAGATTAGATACTATTTTTATTTATTTACTGATCAGTGAAAAGAACTGAGCTGAATTGTAAATGCTCTTATTCCTAGAATGACAGCAATATACAAGAGCAAAGAGCAGGTCCCTGAGCTTTCACTGCATTCCATGAAAATATCCCAAGAGTTTGGGTTTGACTTCTGTGGCCCCCTCATGGTGCTAACAGGGCTGGCCCTTTTCACTTTTCAGTTCAGGAATAAATAAATGAAGTTGCTTTTCATGTAAGTTGTTCTCCCATTGTTTCTATTTTTCCACTTCACCCCCACTACCACATGTATTGTACTTTGATTTCAAGTCCTGGCTTGTTCTGTGAAGAAGCACTTGGGAAAGGTTCCATTCCCTCACAAATTCAAGAAAGTTCAGTAAACAGAGCTGCTCAATCTATAAATAGACCCAGACCTAATGCATTCCTATGTCAGAAAGCATTTCACGCTATTATTAATAATTGGTCTAGTTCACAGAGCACTTTAAAGCCAGCTGGGATAATTATCACCTAGTTTTAAAGACAATATAAGCACCCAAATGAGGAAATTGATCATTTTACCTCAGGTGACAGATGGCCCTTTCCCATCCCCCTCCCTATGAATTGATTATCTCCACAGTTGACAAAACACTGGGGTTTTGCTGTTGGAGTCAGCTTAAGGCATGGGGTGATTAGTCTTCATTTGCACATCTGCAGTCCAATGTCAGAGAAGAAAGCAAATCAGCCCTGGCAAATCACTCCAACTTGTGACAGAAGCAACACCAGAAGTCTGAAATACTTCTGTCTCTCACACAGCTGACCCAAAGTCTGCGGGTTCAGCCTGTGCTCTTGCTGAATGTAGACCACTCAGAATGAAAAACAGACAAGTGGATTCACACTGGTTGAAAGAGAACGCTCACCTGTCCCAATGAAGAACAAATCAAGCAATTTGGTGAGTCTTGGATTTCTCTTAAGTTTACCAAAATATTACAGCTTTCCTTTCCTTTCCCTTCTTTTTGGCTGTCAGATTCAGGATGGGGCATAGGAATGGGAATTTCAGCATATTCAGATTTTCTTTGAAAGGGAACTCTATGCGTGAAGAAGCTGTGACTGATAGAATGTTCTGCTCAGCACAACTTTTTATGCTGTGTCCTATATTCAAACTGTTAAGCCTAAACCCAGAGGAAACTTTAAAATGGAATATGAAATAAGACATTGCTTGTAAAGCCAGAATTCAAGTTGTGAATGAATGCTTAGAAATGTTACCATGACATATTGCTGTGGAGTAATATGATAGTACAATTCATTCTTACTTAGTTCTTTGGTAATCACCTGGGAGAGAGGATATCTACTCAAATGTGAGAGTTTCTTCATTCAGTATAGTTCTATTATGATTATTTTCAGCTTCACTGCTTTGGAAACGCAATGATTGTCAAAATATGCTTGAAATAGTAAATCATAGGCACAGTATTGAAAATAGTTTTAAATAATAACCTTTTTAATAATAAGGTATGATTCATAATAGCATGTTTTATGTATGATTCCAGTAATAAGTCAGTGTATTGTATTCTGATAGCACATTTATTTTTGATTATGTATGTGGGTAAGCGCATATATGTCTCTATCTGTATTTGTGCATACACAAAAATTAATTTTAGCAATTTATTAAAATGTATTTGATGCCAATGGAAAATATGAAACATTAGTTATCAGTATTAATATTCGCATTATTTTATTTGTATTTTATTTTTATTCTTGAAAGAACACAGTTTACGACTCACTGAAGCTCTCTGGGATCACATGTTACTTGTTGGTTAACAATCAAAGAAACTACCTTGGTTTATTGGAACTTTCTTACAACTATCTAAAATAGCAATAGGTGCATAAATACTACCTTTTTAAGGTAGCATTT
>NW_025336087.1:48997500-49043819 GCF_004798865.1 Varanus komodoensis
CACATTGAACGCCATCCTGTTGTCTCCTGCCCACTTCCATAGTCTGTCCAGATCCTTTTGGATCTGGAGTACCTGCTCCTCAGTTGTGGCCACTGCTCCAGTTTTAGTGTCGTCTGCGAATTTGATCAGCAGACTATTCACCCCTTCTTCCATGTCATTTATGAAAAGATTAAACAGGATCGGCCCCAGGACAGAGCCCTGGAGGACCCCACTTGTCACTGGCCGTCATCCCAATGATTCCCCACTAATGGTTACCCTCTGCTTTCGGTCAGTCAACCATGCCCTAATCCACTGGACAGTGCTTTGGTGTATCCCAAAACTCCTCAGTTTCTCCACCAGGATATCATGGGGCACTTTGTCAAAGGCCTTGCGCAAATCCAGGTAAACCACATCCACTGCATCCCCTCCATGTAGCCATCTCGAAACCTTGTCATAGAATTCCACAAGGTTTGTCTGGCAGGACCTGTTTTTGCGGAAGCCGTGTTGTATGGCTGCCAGCCTCCCTTCCCTAACTAGCATCGCTAGATCTCTCTCTATTATGAGCCTTTCCATTGTTTTTCCTACAATGGACGTAAGGCTAACAGGTCTGTAAAGAGCTTGAATGGTTTCTATCCCAAGCTAGGTGCTTGGCTGGGATATATTGTACAATTATCTCATACCTGTATTAAGAATTAATGAAGAATTAAAAATTAATCCATCATGAAATAATTAAATATTATCTGAGAAAATTAATTATTCCTTCAAATGATTAGACCAGAGAATGTGTTTCTGAATGTATTCCATCTTGAATTCCTGTTTGGACCCTTTAACTGAAATACTAATTTAAATAATCCTGCAGAGCAACTGGACTGGAAGCTATTAAGTTACATGCAAATTAATATTACACTTTCTGCTTTACTGATAATGGCTTTGCATTTTGTGCAATCTAATCATTAACATTTATAGTGGCAGTAGTAGGTGCGAAATCGCTCAAAATGTTCATACTAGCCATGAACATTTCTCAGACAGATGTTAACAGAATCTGAAAAGAGCTAGACAAAAACTGAGCTGATTCTATTGACATAGAAATGCATCAACAGAGTTTTCATTGTGACAGAAAAAAGTGTAGATTAATTAGATTTTTATCTATTCTATTTCCAATAACTCATCGTTCATTTTTAGAGAAATCTTTGCCTTTTTTATTTTGGTTGAGGTATTTTGGCACTATTATTTCTTGGCTTCTTATGTTCCCTTCCTATCAGAATCATATTTTCCACGAATCCCCTCCCGCCACCAGTTTGCTTCAACTAGTAGCCTTTCTTTTGAAAGCAAAACCCCAGGTCCCCTTCCAATAATTAGGGGATTTCTTTCTGCAGTTTTCATACTCTCTACTTCCAAGTTACAATTCTTCTAACTTCCTGTTCCACACTCAGCTGGCCATCTGTAGAGATATTACAGAGAGTGTCGCTGTGTGTAGAGGCACAAGACTCCAGTTGCCCAGGCAGGATCGATCACTGAAGAACAGGACCTGATAAGCAGCAGTAGGAGGTTGCCCACTACTTCCATGCTGCTGCTCCAGACAGGAACTTCTTCTGACAAGCTTACATCACCAACCCCTTCTTTCCTTCACCAACACCATTGCTGTTTTTCATATAGCTATGGTAAACCACCCAGAGAGTTTCAGCATTTAGATGATTCAGAAGTTTAATAAATAAAAATCCCACCCACAACCCTCCCATGTTAAAGCCAAAACTATTTTTGCAGCTGTGAATAATGCCATGATCAATTCTTTATGGAATGAAGCCAATATAATTAACAACCTCCTCCAAAGAGTCAGTGATGGATATTGAAGAGCGAGACCAATTAGAAGTTGGTAAACAATATGTGCTAAGAAATAAATGGGAAATAATGTATTTTATTTTGTCCCACTCAACATTTAGTATTGTTTATCATTACACTCAGTATTTCAGTTCATTATGCACTCTGCAATGTAATTTGTTGTTGCCACTCTACAAGGTAACGCTATACATGGTTGTCACATGAATAATATTCTATCATTAAAAGTGTGTTATATGAGAATAGACTAGACAGGTTCTGTCCATACATATTTAACAGTGCATACTGTATGCTTCTTAGCAGAGCTAGGCAGCATTTAGCTTGAGGCTGTGGTTCAATTCTACAGAATGCATGGAGCAATGAGATGAACTTGCATGATTTTCAGTAATGGAATTGATTCAGAGCATACACAGGCATGTGCAGATCCTTGGGAGCAATTTCTTTTGGCCTAAATATGCTCCCATTTGCTGCAGGAGAAAGCGGAAAAAGAAATGGGAAGGCACCAATGACAGGAAGATAAAGGAAGGGGGAAAATGTATTAAGCCCAATCCATTGTGGAATAGCTCCTTCTAGGGACACTGAAAAAATACAGTTTAATAGACTGTCCACACACTTATAGTATAAACAACCAGAAACAAACTGTTTATCATTTGGAAAATTCTCATTGAAATACTAAAATATAAACAAGATTTAAAAAGCAAAGACTTATATCCAATCAAAAAACAAAATAAGCCAAAGTATAAAACGAGAACTACCCCAAAGACTCATAGTGTGGCCTCAGAAAACTTGCTTTGTCTCCAGCTGGCATTCTGCCACTGGTGGAAAGTTCTTTGAGGCCTCCCAGTGAGCAGAGGTTTCCACTGATGGAATGAGGAAGAAGGGAGATGGTTTTTTATTATTCCCCCTCTCCTGTCGTGGTCTCCACCCAGGAATCTGCTGCAGAGGATTGGGAGATTCTACAGCATTGCATGGCTGCTGGTGCAGTGCATAGGGTGGGGAGGCAAAATGGCCCAGACTCTCCCCCAGATTCACCGGTGGTAACCTCTGTGGATCAAAAAACTTTCCATCAGGGCATCAAATTGTACGCAATTTTTCATCTTCAGAAATTTCCATCAGAATGATGACCATTTGACTCCAGTGATAGGCAGACAGACAATATTGTTGTTGTTAGTAGTGAAGTCATGTCCAACCCATCGTGACCTCATGGACAACATTCCTCCAGGCCTTCCTGTCCTCCACCATCCCCTGGAGTCCAGCTAAGCTCACGCCGACTGCTTCAGTGACTCCATCTAGCCACCTCATCCTCTGCCATCCCCTTCTTCTTTTGCCATCTGTTGTTCCCAGCATTAGGCTCTTCTCCAGGGAGTCCTTCCTTCTCATTAGGTGGCCAAAGTATTTGAGTTTCATCTTCAGGATCTGGCCTTCTAAAGAGCAGTCAGGGTTGATCTCCTCTAGGACTGACCTGTTTGATCACCTTGCTGTCCAAGGGACTCGCAGGAGTCTGCTCCAGCACCACAATTCAAAGGCCTCAATTCTTTGATGCTCAGCCTTCCTTATGGTCCAACTTTCATAGCCAGCAGAAAGGCTAAGTTGGGGCAGGGGAATATATATGTATGCAGCTGAAATAGGAGCTGAGACTGTGGCAAAGACAGCATGAATCAACAGATACAGGTATTGCTATATACGTAGGTATTCTTGTGATATTTCCAAGTAGCCTGGCTTTAAATAGATGATTAAGTCATTTCCTGAATTAGCTCCCAAACCTATGATTTTAAGAAACTGATTAGTGCTTTTAGATATTAACTTTTTAAAAATTTTATTATAGGTTTTGCTTTGGTTTTATATATTGTAGTGTTTTTACTTTTTGTTGCTGTTTTAACTTGATTTCATTATTTACTATTTTAGTATACTAGTATTTACTATACTATTTTAAAGAAAGAATTCATTCTTGGAATTATATTTAATGTACTGTGCACTCAGATAACTTATAATTTAGAAGTGCAATTAATCAAATTAAGGAAGCAGGTAAATATGATACTAATGAAAACAACTACAAATAACAATAATTCATTTGTAGAAGTTGAAGAATTTCAGTGCAATGTTCTCACAAATTGTTCCCTTCACAGCTTATCTGAACTTGTATTTGAAGCAAAGTAACTGTGGAGATCAAAAGAACTTTAATTAGATCTCAGCACTTATAATGTCTCTGACTGGGATAAGGTAAGCTACAACAGACAAAAAATCACTAGCAGATAATTTAGTAAATTATTCAGAAGATTAAATACTGATCTCTCTTAGATTCACGTTAACTGTGTGCTAACAGTCTTCATAAACTTGGCACATATTCTCCTTCTAGGTCTACAAATCAGTTACCCAGTAGCATTTTAGAAGCTGCTGAAATAATGTTGTAAAATGTGAAACATGGCTGAGTCTGTAATAAAGCACAAGTGTAAAATGAATATGTAACACATGTAATTACCTAAAAGTATACACAGTAGAACTGTGTGGTGCTAAGAATATAGACAGAAGCTTTGTAATTACCAAGAAGGAATGTTACATAATGAGTCTACCTGTTATTTTCCTGTCAAGGTTAAAACACTTTAATAAAAAAAATGTGTGCTTCTCCTTAAAGAGTGGGAAAGTATTAAAACATTATGGACAGGACAACTTTTGTAAAGGGATACAGGTCAAAGATAAAATTTAAAAACAATGCTTTCATTTTACCCTGCCACTGAACTCACCGGTAAGTGAAAAGCTTTTCCACCCAGCCCTTGCAGGTGTGGTGAGGCAATAGGCTAAAGTGTTCATTGTGGAATGTGATTCCTTAACCCCTGCCTCACCCCTGTTTCCACTCATTGGCTCACCACTAGGCTGCAGTGTGGGAATACTGGTTGGCAGAGCTGTATAGGAATTTTTTACTCTGGTGAAGTTCCAACGTTCCTGAGCATTGGCCATGCTTTCTAGGGTCAATGGGAATTGACATTTAAGCTGTCAGGAGAGTACTTGGTGGAAGAAGACTGATCTCAATGATAATATGGCTAGTGGGTTGATTTTTTACTATAACATCCTGAGGCTGCCTGAGGGATGCTGCTTTAAATTTTCTTTAATTTGGCAGTTTCAGGGAAGAAAACTGAAACAACAGAAAGCACATTGAGGCATCTTTTAAAGAGAAGCCTCTTCAGACTTGTTCCTGCAGGGCACAGGGATAGGCAGGATGGAGAAAGACCTTTGCTTGGTCTCTGCGCAACTCAGCCACACAAAGCTGTAAAGTCAAGGGTGATGCAGCAGACACACATGGGTGGAAGAAAAATTAGCCATCCACCCTGGCTTGAGGAGCCTGGCCAGAAACATGGAGCGAGGAGGAGGAAAGTATCACTTTACCAGTCTGACAAGGAATCTCCTTATCACAGGTCTCCAACCTAGCACCTTTCAAGTATTGGCTGGGGATAATGGGTATTGTAGTCCCAAGAGATCTGGTTGACGCCACATTGGGAAAGGCTGAGGGGAAACGCCATATTATAAATAGTTCAGTATATTGAATAGTTCAGTATATTGTGTTTCCCATCGGAATCCAACAATTTGAGTCTCAACTCTTGTTCTGGGCAGTGGGTACAAAAATTCTAGAAAGTTGGGACAGACTGCTTCTCCTGATCCACACTAGTCTCAGTAAATACTGCACTGAAGTCCTTTTCATTATTTATTGCATTTTATTATGTGGTGATCTAACATTAATGTAAATGGCTTCTGTTCTAAGGAGCCTTAAAGTCATCTTTGGTTTATGGCAACCTTACATATGAGCGCCCTCTCAAGTGTCTGGTCCTTGGCAGCCCTGCACAGCTCTTGCAAATTCAAATCTATGGCTTCTTTTATGGAGTCATCTCATTACTGGACTTCCTCCTCTTCTTGCCTTCAACTTTCCCTAGCATGATTGTCTTCTCCAGTGCACCTTGCCTTCTCATGATGTGCCCAAAGTATGACAGCCTCAGTTTTGTCATTTTTGCTTCCAGGGAAAGCTCTGGCTTGTTTTGATCTAGGATATACTTGCTCATCTTTCTGTCAGTCCATCATATTCACAAAGCTCTCCTCTAGCACCATGCTTCAAAGACATAATTTTTCTTCTGATCAGGGCTATTCATTGTCCAGCTTTCACATCAATACTTAGTGATCAGGAGTACAATAATGTGGATTATCTTGGCCCTGGTCTCCAGTGAAACATACTTGATGATTTCTCCACTGCTGCCCTTCCAAGTCTAAGTCTTTTTCTAATGTCTTGGCTGTATTAGAATTGATGAGTGAGCCAAGTATGCAGAAACTTTCACAATTTCAATTTCTCCTTGTTGACAGTAAAATTGTGTAAAGTCACTGAACAGTTGCATAGAGGATTCTGGCCCTATTTCTGTCAACTTTTGCTTTTGCTTCTCACCTGTCTAAGTAATTCTGAGTGTTTCTTCTGTCATCCATTTAGGCTTTTTCTTTCTTTTCAGTACAGTAATTATCTTTTGACTTTCTTCCGTAATAATATATTTGGTTCCATTCATGTTGAACTGAATTTAGTAATACAATTTGTTCTTCATATGTACTTTAAAATTTCTCAAGAATGTTTTTAAAGTTGCATTTTGGCACCATGCTTCTGTTAGTAATCTTTTTCATCTTTAATTTTTAATAGTAAAAGTTCACAATCACTACCACAACCTGTTTCTGGACTTGTTTTGTCAGTGAGAATACAGTTTCTCCATGTACTACTTCCAATTACATAGTCAATTTGATTTCTAGACTGTCTTTCTGGTGATGTCCATGTATACAGTCATTTAATCAGTTGCCTGAGGTATGCATTTGCTATAAACAGATTGTCGGCATCACATAATTCTATGAGTTGTTCTCCTGCTGCGTTTCTGATCCCTCAGTCAAAGCATCCCACAACATTTGATTCTGCTTTGTTTCCTACTTTTGCATTGCAACCACTTCTGATTGTCAGCATGTCTTTTTGTTGCATGATGAATTTCCCCATGGATGCCTACATAAGTTTTTTTGATTTCTTCTTCAGCACCAGAAGTTCACGCACAAACATGATTGATGGCTATATTGATAGATTTCTGAAGAATTCTTATGGATGTGATACGGCGTGGTTGATGTGATTGAGGTGACTTTGAATTACAGCCGCTTAGTGCCTGTGCTACATCTTGTCTCAGTATTACAGCCACTCCATTTTTTCTGAATTTGACATTTCCAGAGTAGGACACTTTGTATTTGTCCAACTGAAATTTCCCATTTTACATGAAGAATTGCACTCACACCAAGTACTGTGATATTTAACCATTCCATGTCTTGCTTTATGGTTTCCAGTTTGTTTTAATTCATATTTCTCACGTTCCTTGTTCCAACCATATCTGTTGTGCGCCTTTGGACTTTGCTTTCACCTCTGTCCATGCCAGCTACTAGACTTCCCTTTGGCTTTGATCTAGGTGTGTTATTACTGACAGCTCTATTTATACTCATCCTTTGCTCTTCCCCAGTTGTTGGTAAGTTTCTTCCAAACTGAGTGTCTTCTGGCACTATCTATTTTGCATTTCACCATAGGGTTTTCAAGGTAAGTAAATTCAGAAGTGGATTATCATTGTCTTCTTCTGTGCAGTACTAGCCAGAATTAGCTTGAGCATCACTGCCATTGTCTGCCCAGCATCCTCCAGCAGTGTCACCTTCAACTACTGCTGCTGCCCAATAGCTGCCCTTCAGCATTTTCTCTGCCCCCATCCCCATTAGAGGTGTCCTTTCTCTTTTGCTGATGAAAGAGGTGGATGTCTATTTTACTCATGGGTATCTGGTACCTTGCAGGCATTTGGATCTACTACAACTCCCACCAGCCCTATCCATCATAGCTAAGGGTGTATAGGAATTGTTGTATAAAATAGTTGGTGGGTACCAGGTTGAGTTATACTCATTTTTTAAAAAAATCTGCAGAAAACTATTATTAAATTACACTTCATTTATATGAGAAATAGAGGAAATAATTCTCCTGCATTTTCTGAGAGAAAATGTGCAGCATTTAGCATGTTCAACTTTGCACATATATTTGCTTCAACTGTAAACTTATCTTCTTGATAAAAATGTAAGTCACAAAATACAGATTACTGATGTTACTTCATTTAATATGCAATTTGAGAATCTATTAAACAGCTAAGAGAATTTAGTTACTTGAGACTAAAAATACATTTTTATAAAACTTACCATTGTATAAAACCTACTCACGCATTATTTCTAAGTGCATTTATTTTTAATTATGGGTTGGCATCAATTTGACATGCAATAATATTCTCCTTGTTGAATCTTTGTTACAAAGCTTTGTACAAAGAATCATCAAGTTGAATTAGTACTATAAAATGTGTTTGATTTTGAAAAGTTTGTCTTGTCCTTATTTTCTGTTAATACCTTAGAAAAGCTCAGCACGGAGCAAAAATTAAGGCTCTGGTAACATTTTTAATTTTGCCATAACTTTTCTTACATAGTTTTGATGTTGCTTCTGATTTGCAGTGCTTGTTTTTTGGAGGTGGGGTGGGGGTCTGTTTATGTGTACCTAGTGAAGAACATTCCCATACCTATTTAGACTTGACTCAACTAAACCACTCCAGCTTAATGTCAATATAATGGTCTAAAAAGTGAAGCTTTTTAGTTGAATGACTACTAGACTGCTCAGAGTGATGATATCTGCTCCGCATCAGATTTAAGGCAGTAATACTCAGCTCACTCAATACATGATTCTATGATCACCAAGTCTATAGTGATGATAATACTGTAACAGACCAGTTGATGGTAGCAGACCGGCTCAATCTCAGCTTCTCAGGCCGAGCCCAAGGCACTGTGTTGCCTGGGGTGAAAGTCAAGATGGCACCTCTGTGATCCTATATAGACATCAACTGGACAGAGAGCTGATTGATGAATCATGCAATGCTGGGAATGAGGCATCATCCTCCATGCCCGAGTAAGCACAAATGCATGTAAACACAAGCACAACAGCTGCAGCTGTGCAAATATCACTGGCTACAGCACAAGGGTCCAATGGTCACTTCCAGTGATGGACCGATTACATCAACATTTGAAGGGCATCAGATCAGATTTGAGAGGAGACCCACAAGCGGATTGTAAGTGTAATAAGTACCGACCTTGTTAAGCTGCTCAGCAACTAGTATTGAAAGGTGCACTGCCTCATATAGCCATCAGGCCTAATCGCCACTGAAAGCCTTGTCCTCTATGAATTTGTCTAATCCCCCTTTAACACTGTCCAAATTGTAGGTAGGACCCTGCCTAAAACTTGTGGTAGTGAATTCCATAATTAAAGTACCTGCTTCCTTGCATTTGTTCTGACTCTTCCACCGATCAGCTTCATGGGTTGACCCATGAAAAAGAGAAAAATGTCTCCCTATCCATTTCCTCCACAGCATGCATAATTTTGTACACCTCTATCATATCTCCCCTTACTTGCCTTTTTAAAAAGGAGGATCTACATTCCTTAGTGTCAATATTTGTGTGCTAGCCTGCTATCCTGGCTGGTTGTTGAATTCAATACCTTGAAAAACCATTGAAATTCTCTGAATCAGAGTGAAAGGCCAGCTAGTCTGCATGATATTTATATGCAGTATTTGCAGAGTGGCTGAAATCTCAGGAGTTTGATCAACCATGGCTATTTGGACTCCCCTGCCCCCAATAAAACATTACTTTACTTTGTCATGTATTTCTAGCAGCCACCTACCTAACAAGGATTTTTGTAATAGATGATAATGCTGTTCTCACCTAGAAATGTATTACTTTAAAAAAAAAGCTGTAAGTATATCAGAATGAACTGTTCTGTCTTTTTACTGACACTAGTGCACAGTTTTGCAAATATTAAATCAAAGAGACACAGTTTGCAGAGATTAAAGCATATTGCTGTGGTTTATAGAGATTAAAGCTGAACTGCAAGTACTTATCTCCCAAACTATGCATTGTTACAGGAGATAGACTTGCTTCACGTACAGTCCAGTTATATGTAACCTAAAACCACCATCCTGTGTATGTTTATTCAGAAGTAAGTTCTACTGTGCTCAGTGGGGCTTGTGCATAACTAAGTGTGCATATGACTGAAGCTGTAAAATGCCACTACAGCTGGGGAGTGGTGGCGCAACTCAGTGGTGGTACAGACTGGTGGCATGGTTCGGTTCATGGATCTGCCTGTCCTGAAAGGAAGGACTCGGCTCATGAAGGCTGCCGCCACCTGATTTTGGGGGATCCTCCTTCATGCCACCTCTCACCACATTCCATACAGGCTCCTGGTCCTATCTCTACTATTCTCAGTAGGCTAGTGGGGCCTAGTTGTGCCCCACTGAACATAAAAATTAGATTACATCCAGCCCAATGTTAGCAAAGTCTACCCATAAAATGCCCAGTGGCATTCTAAGACTGTCCTGGAAATTTACTTGATGAGTGAGTTTAAATATCAATAATATATTATTTAAAAATAGATTCTTAATTGCATAATTTACTGGAAGCTTTTAAAACTGGCCCTAACAAGTAAGTATAATAGAGCAGGAAGGGGGGAATGGCCTTTTGAAATACATCAGTTAAATCAGTTTCTCTGTTGATATTACGTGCTGTCAAGTTGTCTCCCACTTATGGTGACCCTATGAATGAACATCCTCCAAAATGCCCCATCTTTGACAGCCCCATTCATCCCATGTAAAATTCCTTCATGGAATCGATCATTTCATAGCTGGTCTTCTTTTGCTTTTCCTTTCAACTTTCCCCAGCATTACCATCTTCTCCAGTGAGACTTGCCTTCTTGTGACTTGCCTGAAGTATGACGGACTCAGTTTTGTCATTTTTTGCTTCCAGGGAAAGTTCTGGCTTGATTTGATCCAGGACCCACTTGTTCATCTTTCTGTTAGTCCAAGGTACATATTTGCAAAGCTCTCCTCCAGCACCATGTTTCAAGGGTATTATTCAGTGTCTGGCTTTTGCACCCATTGTGATCATGAATATAATACTGTGGATGATCTTGGTCTCCAGTGAAACATCCTTACACTTGTCTATCACCTTCGTCTATCATTCATGTCCAATAGCTGCTCTGTGGGAGTTTCTCTGTCCCCATCACCAGTAAAGAGACCCATTCTCTTCTGTTTATTACGCCTTAAGAGCATGACTACATCTTAGCCTGGTATCTCAGCTTTTATCTTTCTGTCTTGGGTAATCCTGCTAGGATACCAAACAAGTGAGACAGCTGGGTCTCCTGACAACATTTCTCTCAGCTTCTCTTCCACTCTCAAACCTCCTCACCATCTTAAGGTGTGCATCCAAGAGAGGGACAATTTCTATGCTTACAATGTAAGTGTGAATATTTTCCCCTTGATTACTTCTAAAGCATTGCTTTGGGTGAATACCAAATGGTATCAGGAATTGTGTATGTGTGTGTATGTGTTTTATATATATTAAATCTGCTCTTGATAATTTGCAGTGTACTGCAGTTCAGACAAATCTGAATTATTTGGTCGCCCATAGCATAGTTGCACCATGGAGGAATTAAGGTCTCTTTTCTGGAGTTCATAGATGGAGAAAATAAAAGGTATGAGAATGCAACCTTTTACAGGTGATTAGTGTACTTCATGTTTTCATAAGTATTCCACTGGAAACGTAAACTGAGGCATGATGAAGCCTCATGATGTCAACAGGTCTTCAGATTTTAGAATCACCATGACAACCATTTTTGTTGCTTAAAATTGTAAATTCTTATAATTGTTGGATAGCTGAGTGCTGGTATGAAGAAAAGATTTTTTCAATTCTTCACTTTCAAATGAAGATTCATTAGTGATTAATACTGAAAAGGGGATGCTTTTAATAATAATAAAGAGGTAGCTATGTTGGTCCATGGAGGGGAGGGATCTAGAACCCACAGCTCAGCATTACTGTTATGAAAGCCAGGTGACACAAAAGTTTTCTAGCTCTACAGAAATCTTCACCAGGCTAGATGATATAGAAAGCAGGGAATAATAGAAAAAATAAACAAGTCAAAAGACTTGACCAAATGTTGTGGCCATGGGGTTTGCAGTTTGAGACCCAGTCTCAGAATAAAGATTGGCAGACTAAATAAATTAGTCACTGCTAAGTATTGTGGTATCATAGGACACACAGCAATGAATTCTGAAACAGGGAAGCAATGGCTGATCAGCACTTCTGAAAGCTCAAGTGTTGGCTGTCAGATCTGCTGCTTGTTTTGGGTGAAACAGTTTTTCTCTGCCCTGTTTTAGTATCACATCCCTTTAAAGCATGAGTAAGCCGCCCTGTCTCTTGATTTTAACCTCTTGATTTCTGCTGCACCAATTTGTTGCAACTTCTTGTGATTATCTTCCTATGGAGGGACCTAAATACCTGCGTTTTTGACATCTGAACAGTATGGACTGTTCTGATTCTGAACCTCAAAAGTGAGTATTCTATTGAGCTCATTAACCTTTGCAAGTGACCATAATGCAATATTCTTGTGCAATATGGCTTCTGCACTTCTAGAAATAATCAGAAACAAGCAGAAACCTTCATTTTTGGAATGAGGCAAGTCAGTGGAGTTTGCAGCAGGGAACTCCACTAATATGTCCTGATCAAGAAACAAGCATTTCTGCTCATTCCTGGGGTTATTTTTAGAATCATGAAAGCCCTGTTGTATAAATAGTCACTTTCATGAGTACAAAAGAACAAGCAGAGGCAGAATAGCCCCATTAGATAATGTCTAATAACTGAAACAGAACCAAATAAAAATGGAATTAGAAGACACTCTAAGGAAGCCTGCCTTGACCTGGTGTCTCCCAGTGTTCTAGAATCTGGTTCCCATCAGGAATGCCTAAAGTGGTCCAAAATGTCTGGAAGATAGCAGGTTGGGAAAGACTGCCCTAAGAAGTCAAGTACTAAGGAACTGTTATTCTGAACCATCGGCCACTCATTTAAATTTGTGCATGCAGTAACTTCTCTGTGTTGGTCTCCCTTCCAGTCTTTCACATACTCTTCACTTACATGGACACACAGGCCTACAACATATACCCAGGACCTTCCAGATTTGCTCAGTAAGGCTTCCTCCCAAGTAGTGTGCATAGGCTTGCAACTAGACTTCTTACTAGTAAGACTATGACAATTTTTACTCTGATGTTTCACTGATATCTCTGTTTTCCCGATCTCCATCACAGAGAATATTATTTTTAGCATTCTGTGATTTAATAAATAGGTACTTCCATAAGCCACAAGGTCGGCATATATTATCACAGCATGAGAGCTCTTAATGTCTATTCTGCTGATGTAAATTGTACACTGATCTTTACTTGTTACAAAAATGGACATGGCTAAGACCACAATCACACACATTTATTTGGGTATAAGTCCCATTAAACTCAATTTCTCCAAGTAAAAAAAAAAACATGAATAGAATTAGACTGGAAGTTCATTATGCAAACATGTAACTACACACTAAACCTGGTCATCAACTTCTTCAAATTTATTGATGCTACATATCATAAAATTGGTTCCATATGAATTTTTAGGTTCACACAGAAACAAAATTACATCATCATGGTTATACAATGTTTTGATTACTTTTTGAGTGGTTTGATCTCCTTGAAGTCCAAGGGACTCGCAGAAGTCTTCTCCAGCACCACAATTCAAAGGTTTCAATTCTTCGGCGCTCAGCCTTCCTTATGGTCCAACTTTCACAGCCATACATTGCAACTGGGAAAACCATATTCTTGACTATACGCACTTTTGTTGGCAGGGTGATGTCTCTGCTTTTTAGTATGCTGTCTAGATTTGCCATAGCTTTCCTCCCAAGGAGCAAGTGTCTTTTAATTTCTTGGCTGCAGTCCCCGTCTGTGGTGATCTTGGAGCCCAAGAAAATAAAATCTGTCACTACCTCCATTTCTTCTTCATCTTTTCTTTTACAATCATGCAAATTTATTTTGATATCCTTTGGACAACAAGATGCAAACCTTCTAAGCAACTTCTGTGGAGTGACTTCATCATGAAGAAAAAATGCAACAGTACAGAAAGAAAGTTAGAACACCCATACCAATTTGTCCTGCAGGTAAATGAACCATCTGTCTCCATGACCTTAATACTTATATTCAGCATTTTTTCCCAATATTACATGGGCGTTTGGTTATTTTTGGATATCTGAAACAATGTGTTTCTTGCTATATGACTAGAGGGTGGTTTGGAACACTCATACCAAGTTGCCTGTTAAAACTAGATAAGTGTATATGGCAACCATCTGTCTCCTTGATCCTATTTGTATTCAGATTTTTAAACTAATATTGCATGGGCATCAGATTGTTCTGGAACACTAGCAACACTTAAGGTGCAATCTTATGCCAGTTTTGGCAGAAAAATAGTCTTACAGTTTCCAGCATGTCCCAGCCTGCTGTAGGCCCATTTTTGTCAAAACTGACATAAGATTGCTCCTATACCGTGTTATTCTGTGACTAATCTGAAATTAATCATACCTTTGCAGTATTTATCATATATCTGTAGCTGCTATATTAATGCACATTCACCCCACATCTAATTGGTGAAAAACTAACTATTGTCAAATCTTGTTACCAA
This sequence comes from Varanus komodoensis, assembly GCF_004798865.1. NCBI lineage: Eukaryota > Metazoa > Chordata > Lepidosauria > Squamata > Varanidae > Varanus > Varanus komodoensis. Next base: position 49,011,916 of record NW_025336087.1, read on the forward strand.
AATGACAATTAGAATATATGCTTACTTCAGATTCACTTATATAGTTATATAATATCATCTTCTATAGTGCTACACATGTCACATCCACTTGAATTTTTCATGTGTCAGTGATGTAATATTCCACTTTATGGATCCAATTTATGGATCACATAATGATCCATAAATCCCAATGATTTTGTCTGCCTTTTCTGGAAAATATACAAAACTAGCACCTCAACTATTACAGTTACTGTGATGTGTGAAAGTCTATTCCCTTAGAGAAAGTTAGTAGTAAATTTTCTGCAGAACGTTGTGAGCAATGTCTATATGAAACCCAGTGAGATGCATGTATTCTGGAAACTGGCATATACTCAGTGAGTCGTTACCTTCAGAGAAATATTTGCACGATTAGGGGCCAAAACCTTTATGCTTTGTACTTTTTAACTCTAGGCCAGGTGTATGGCAGAAGACAGAACCAGATCTACTATTAGATCTCTGAGGGACAGATCAGCAAGGGCTTAACAATTCTTTAACAAATAACTCTTACTGCACACCCCCAGCGCAAAGTACACTGCTGACGATCAGGGGGAGTGGGATAAAGGGGAGTGAGTCTTGGGTAGAATGGTGGGATCCACTTAGTGCTACTAAACCAGCCTTCACAAGGCAGACTCAGCAGTTCAGACCAGGCAACTGCCTTGCGTGGCCACGATTCATAAGGCTTCTGCTCTGCCAGAATGGAAACTTCACAGGATATCACTGTTGCTTCCACCATCGCAGACCCGCTATACAAATTCCGAATGCACACCAGAAATTTATTTGATGTTGGGCAAGTTTCTTTAAAAAAATGATAAAGAAAAGAAAGAAAGAAAAAGAACTATACCAAGAGACCTTGTACAAAATTTACATCTAATATCAGAGGCAGGAAATATCACAAAATTTGGTAATAGTTATTACATCTACCAGGTTTGTAACTACAATTTTGATATAATAATACCTAGTTAAATTAATAATTAATTGAGAATAATAATTATGACATTAAAGTTGCTTTGACATGGTAAATAATAATTCACCTTATAATATATCCAGAAACCAGGCAACAATTCATAATTGATTTTTCCTCTTTTTCCCCCCAGATAAAACCATATCATAATAAAAAAGAAATTAAATTCAAGGAGCAATTATACTAATTTGTTCACTGCATACATAATACTTAATAATATCTATAGGTTGTGTTTTTTCTCTGAATTGCTGAATAAAGATTAACTAAATTCACAAATGGCCTCACCGCACTTCATATAGAGCGAAGCAGCAAAAGACTTCCAGCTGACTCCAGTCACCAGGTGCAAAGTGCAGGTTCTACCTGTTTGGTATAATTGATTTTTGTTGCGCTGTGAAATAAGGTTGGGACAGGCCAGGAATAAGGCGAACTTGAGACCAGAAAAAAAGAAGAATGGTAGAATATTATTTCCCCGTATTCATGTAATCTTACTTGGTGATTATCATATGGCTGATTATGAACATACTGGTAGGTATTCATGGAGTTACTTGTCAGGACTTCTCACATGCCTTTTTAAATGCTATATTCATTTCTGTTCTCTATTGCTCATCAGACATTTACTTTGCATCAATTAGGTTGGATAAAACTTTCCTGCTTTTCTATTCTAAATCCTTTGGAAATGTGAATGTAAATTTGAGAAGTCTTAAGTCCATTAAATGCTAAGAGTTTTAACCTCAAAAATATACTGTAAAATGTTTTTAAAATCTGTGATGGGTAGTGAACAATAAAAAATCTGACTGACATTTGGCTGTCCCAGATGCAAAATGACTACCTATCTCTGTTTTAATTCATTCAGTTATTTGTTAAGTATATTAGTCTCTTAAACAACTGGAGCTTGCAGCAATATGTTCCACTGTGGAAATGTGCTGCTGCTCAGCCAGTCATGCTTTCTTCCGTTATATTCCACTCCAGAAGTCCATTCCAGTTTTTCATTCCTCACCCCAAGAAGACAGTCAACATTCTAGAGCTACTGAACATGCCCAGTTCTTATTGGGCTTTTTGGAAATTTTGTCCCTATGGGGATTATTTTAGTTTATTTGGGACTTTTGCCCCCACAGGGTTCATTAATCTCACTGTACATCTCCATCAGAACTCTCGGGTGACCAGGTGCATTGTCAATATTTTGAAAGGCATCTTTTTTCCAGAGCAGCAGAACAGAGTGGGCTCCACAGTGGGTTTAAAATATTCAGTAAACCATGCTATAAACAGATGTGCTGTCATCTAGGCTTTGTTGTTCAGGCAGCACAGGCAGAAGAGATTTAGCGTAATTCTTAAGGGCCGCAGGATTTTCAGAATGGTAAGTGAGCACTGGCTTCAGTTTAAGTCACCAGAGCATTTGCTCCTAACAAGAGAGTCAGGCTGTCCTTTGAAGCTTTGGAGCCAGGCACTGACTTCTTTCTAGCCATGAAAGTCCTAGATGGCATCTTCTTCCAATATACGGCGGTTTTGTCTATATTGAAAATGTGTTGTTTAGTGTAGCCACCTTCATTAATTATCTTAGCTAGATCTTTTTGATAACTACATCAGCACTTGCTGCTTCACTCCTGTACTTTTATGTCATGAGATGGCTTCTTTCCTTAAACCTCATGAACTAATCGCTGCTAGCTTCAAACTTTTCTGCTGCAGCTTCTTCACCTCTTTCATCTTTCATATAATTGAAGAGAGTTAGGACCTTGCTCTGGATTAGGCTTTGGCTTAAGGGAATGTTGTGGCTGGTTTGAACTTCTATCCAGACCACTAAAACTGGATAGTTTTATATCAGCAATAAGGAGAAATAAAAGCAATAAGCATTTTCTTATGGTTTCTGAGTTCACTGGAGTAGTACTTTTGATTTCTTTCAAGAACTTCCTTTGCATTCACACCTTGGCTAACTCTTTGGTGCAAGAGGCCTAGCTTCTGACCTATTGCAGTTTTCGATGTGCCTTCCTCACTAAGCTTAATCATTTCTAGCTTCTGATTTAAAGTGAGAAATGTGTGGCTCTTCCTTTCACTTGAGCACTTGGGGGCCATTGTAGAGTTATTAATTGGCCTAATTCCAATATTGTTGTGTCTCACGGAATAGAAAGCCCAGAGGAGTTGGAGAGAAACAGGACAATGGATGGTGGGTTGACCAGTCAGAACATACACATTTATTAAGTTCCTCATCTTATAGGGACATGGTTTGTGGTACTCCAAACCAATTACCCATGTCACTGATCATATCACCACAACAAATATAATAATGATGAAAACGTTTGAAATATAGTGGAATTACCAAAATGTGACACAAGGACATGAAGTGAGCAAATACTGTTGGAAAAATGGCACCAATGGGCTTGCTCAATGCAGAGCTGTGCTAGCCTTCAATTTGTAAAAAAATCAATATCTGTGAAACACAATAAAGTGAAGTGCAGCACAAAGAGGTATGCTGGTAGAGGAAACTATGAACTAGCTTCCTTCCCTAGAGTGCATTTTCCCTTCTTTCCCCGGCTTCCTTCTTTTCCATGCACATAGCTTGCTGCTTGCTTGAAATAAAGCTGTGATGAGGCACTAGGAAGGGCAGGAAGTGATCTCCATGAAACACTGATATTCCACACAGAAGGACCCTAAGGACACCCTGATTTGTTGCTGGAACAGAGGGCATTGATTTCAGGGGGCAAAAACCTCAGGTAGAAAGATTCAACAGGAGGAGGCAGCAGAAGGTGTTGCATATATGGGCAAAAGCCAGATAATCCAGGAGAATCAGATGGGACAGAGATCTTCAGAGTCCCTGCATCCTGCCAGGGAGGACATGGCTCAAGCAAAGAAGTCATTCTCATTCTGTCTGTGACATCAACCCCTTCCCTCCCACTATGTTCAGTGCACAGAACATTGCAGTGTTGAGGCAGGCCATGTTACATATACCTGACAAAATCATCCCTGGACCAGGAAGTTCTCAAGTTTAGGATAGTGGCAGATGTTCTTTTGATGTACAAAGCTCTTAAAATGCTGGTTGTAAATCAGCTTCAGAACTGCTTGGACAAAATTGATTATTTGGCTCCATTTCAGTTGGATTTTGGCCCAGGAATTGCCTTGGTGCTTTTTATGAGGACACATGTAGAGGGACAGACAGGGGAAGTGTGACTGTGTGGACACTTCCTGACCGCTTCCTGGTTTTCAGTACCATCAACCACAGCCTGCTTCTGAAGTGATTGTTTGCACTGGGAGTAGGGGCTACTATACATATAACAGCAGTTTCATTTCTACCTGGATGGATAACTCTCCAAGATGTTGCCTGTGGATATTGCTCAGTCCCATGGATCAGGTCCCGCAGGAGTCATCAGGAGTTTTGGAGTGGGTTGCCATCCATATGCTGATGACATGCAGCTTTATTATTCCATTTTTTCTTCCTCAGGTAAGGCTGTGGATATGCTAGATTACTGGCTGGCTAACAATAGACAGTGAGGGCTAAATACCCAAATATATTCATCTAAGAGGTTAGCAAAGAAGCACAATCTTTAGCATGTACTGGTATTGTTAGTCTTTCTCACTGTCTATGGAATTGTGACATTTTGCGATTCCTGTTCTGTATGTGTTCTTGAATTCCCCTTTTGAAAGTTGCTGAAATTTAAGTTTAAAACCCAGGTTAGTATAAATAAAGTTGTACATCTAACATTACTATACAATCTCTATTCTGAATCTCTGTGAAATACTGCTTTGAAGTCAAGGAATAAAAGATACTTTGATGACATGTGGTATTGTTAAGAACACATTTAGACCCATACACCTGTTTCAGCGTACCTGTTATGTACACACATTTCTTTCTTTTTCCTTGTCTTGTAATACACTTTTTATTGCAGAAAGTTTCACCAGACAGTCCAAGCCATATAAAACAGATTAAATTGAGAGAGACTCATTACACATGTCTTTCAATGAGCATTTGTAGATTGCTTTTTGATTGGCATTTTGACATTCTGAAATTGAACGTTCCATTACTCCAATATTCAGAAAAGTTCATCTCACTATACATGGCAATTTCAGGCAGCTAAATGGATTCTAGAGCATAATACTCCACAATTTTGAGTGTAAACCATTATCTCAAAATGAACATCCAAGAGCTTATTGGTTTTACAAACAAGGATGCACATTTTGGTCAAGACCCAATATATCCCAGTGCATATGGAAGAGACTCGTGTGCACACCCAATGACTACAATTCAACAGTTAAGTTCATGAGCTAATTTCCAGTTTCCTGGAATAGGGAAGAACCGATCCATTTTTTTTTAAAGTTAATGGGTCAGAAATGAATACCCAGATAGGAAAATTGCTAATGATGTTGTTAATGAAGTTGTTGGGCAAATGCACCTGTTTTCACAGAATGTCAGCCATTTCTTACTCATTTCCAGCCCACATATAGGAATAAAGCAATGCAAAATCCCAAATCTCATTAGCATCACTTTAGCTAACAGGTTAAGAAATGGAACGTGGGACTACTATCTCACAGGCAAAAACCTCTCCTGTAGGCTCGCACATATGCAAGTAAGCAAACCCTTCTAAAAATAATTCTGTCTGTCTGTCTGTCTGTCTTTATTTCATTGTTTTACTGCCCAGAGCCAAGTGCTCTTAGGCTTTCAGTACAGCTAATCTTCTTGAATGATATAGGAATCCCTTTACACATGTGAGGAGATGAATCCAGATAATGAATGTGTTCTTCTGATAGCAATAAGCCCATGAATAATGTCACGTATTAGCCTTTTAAATATAAGAAAATAAATCTAGGAGAATTATATGTTACAGTTTTAAAACAACACTCACTAGGAGCAAGCCCCATTCAAATAAGTGGAAATTATTTTTGATTAGACATGTGTAAATTGTGCTGTTAGTGTTGTTTGTTCTGACACTAAATAGAACAGAATCCTTGCATAGTTAGACAGAAAGACATCCTACAACTGTCAGCATCCCAGTAACTGTTGGCAGCTGAAGGACTTTTTTCCGGCTAAACATGCATAGGATTGCACCCATACTGAATCAAGATTCCATTCATGCATTTTGATCAGCATTGATACATATCTTTAAGTTATTCAAGTGCACCTTTCTTCATGTGTGCTATACTAGCAAGATTTCAGGATTTTTTTTTACATCCTTAGTCCTACTTGACTATATTTATTTGGAATTTATTTATATTTATTTGGTATATGTCACACCAGAGTAACTGAAATGAGCGTGATAATAGAAAAATCACTTGAAACTACAATATATAACAATAGAATTTCATACATTTCAGTTCATCCAGATGAATAACCATTAAATTAATAAACATTAAGCACAGAATTTCAAAAAGGTAAATACCTTGATATGCTTGGCTAAGGTAATTTTATTCTTTTTTGTACCACCTACACCCTTTCTGCCTGAAAATGTTTGATTTTGTTGTTGTTTTTGCAAGTTTGATACAACAAAACACTTCCTACTCATGCACACTTAAAAAAAAATTATACAGTGTAACATGGAAGTGTTAAAAGGCTTGTTAAAAACATCTGTCAGAAGGGGTGTTTGAGTGTCACAGAAATCCTTCGTTAGTGTGAAATAACTGCTTCTCTGATACTGTAGTTGGCTAAATAAAATAGCCTAATCTGAGCAATGGTTTAATAGATGGTTACAAGATTATGTTTTAGTTTTAACAACTAAAAATACAGGAAATATTAACTTGCTTAGCAGCTATGCAGATAATATTAATTAACAAAAATTCATTCATGTTATGTCCAAGAACATGATGCTAACCATTATGTGAAGTAAGCTTGTTAATCCCAGGATGAAATTTACCTTACTGATGTAGCATTTTTTCTGGTTTGTTTTCCTTTTGTGGTAGTTTGTATGTATGAACCTTTTCAAGATAGTTGGCTGAAATTAGCAAAAACATTGTAGGATACTGAAATTCTGCTACTGAAATTCAAGCTGGCTGATTCTTAGCTCTGTGTAGTATCCAATATGACACAAATGCAATTTATTGTATTAGCTGGTGCAGTCAGATTCCCTTGAACATGAAGACATTACAGCCCAAGAAATACGTTATTTCAGAAAGAGGAACTTCAGACACCATAGCAATACTTCTACAACTTACAGAATATTTTTTCAGTGAATACATGTCTATCACTGTTTATGGAATATGTCTGGCATAGATAAATGTGATATGAAGCCAGAAGCTGGTTCTTACTTTATTCTTAGATTCAGTCTTGACCAGTTTGCTGTTAAATATCCTTAAACTGAGAAAAAAGTTGCCAAAATACTTGATTACTGAATAAAATATTGACATATTATGAATAAAAGCTGAGTAAACAGAGGCTTTTGATTTAACTACTCCCATTTGGCATTAACTATTCAAAAAAATATACCTGTCTGCTTCTTTACAAGTCCCCAAATGTGCTCTTATGGCAGTCTGATACAGGTAAACACATCTGGTCTAAGTCTTCATCCATTTCAGTTGCCCAAAGGAATGGGCAAGTGGAATAGGTAAAATATATGGAAATTGACAACACAAGATAGCATATAGGCTAATTTGGACACACTTGCCCAGGATGAGTTGCCAATTGAAAAGGACTGAAAAAGGGTGAAAAATGGTAAAGGTAGTTGCAATGAAAGCAAGGGACAATATCTCCCACTTGGCAAACCAATGTTGTCACTTTTAAATGAATTAGGAGAGTAAGTACTCGGAGGAGGGCTTTCTCTGCGGTGGCACCCAACCTATGGAATTCACTCCCCAAAGAGGTCCGCCTGGCACCGTCGTTACTGGTTTTTCGGCGCCAGGTAAAGACCTTTTTATTTAAACATCATTTTAATTGTTAAAATATATGATCTGGCCAGGGCAACTTCTTCTTCCTTCTCTTTCCTCCTCCTATATTCTTTATTTACTTATTTTATACTGTTAATTTTAATTTTATATTATTGTATCTCAGTGTATTTTTTGTCTTTTTGTATTTATTGGTAATTATGTTCTATTGTATTTCAATGTATCTTATTGTGTTGTAAGCTGCCCCGAGGCTTTGGCAAGGGGCGGCATAGAAATGTTATAATAATAATGATGATGATGATGATGATGTTCTTTCAGCAATTCTCAGTGCCCTCCACCAAGTTTCCATCTAGTCCAAAAAGGGTAGATTTCCAAGGTCTGTGGCTCCTTTTCAGAACATTTCTTGCTCTGGTTACTGCATGTGTTCTTATTAGTACAAGGACGGTTATCATGATGGAAAACAGAGGAGTGACCAAGGAAAATCTGGAGGCAGAGCAATTGTGAGATAAAAACCTTATCTGTGAGCACCCTGCTTTTCAAGTAATATGATTAAGATCAGCCTATTACAGTTTAGTGTTAAAATCTAACTGGCCTTAGCCACTTAAAACTGAACTATAAAGGTAAGGCCTGCTCATTATATAATTCTAAGAGAATTGCATTACTCATATGTCAGAGGTTCTGCAGATGAGTGTCTTGCAAGGATTATTGCTACCTACTTGTTCATCAAACCATCTTCCAGCCACAGTGATTCAGGCTTACTTCTATGAGAAGCAGAGGCAGCAATGCTGGACAGATTGAATCTGAATTGCTACACGGGCTTCCATGGCAAAATCCTATTGCTTTGCAACCATTGCCAGTTATAAATGATCATTATATCCTGCTTTAGAAAACTATTGGATTGTACAACCATGGATATGGGTTTTATTCCCCAGAAAGCTCACTGGATTACCTGCGGCCTGTTGTTATTCCCAGTTAAACTTACCTCACAGGATTGTTGAGAGGATAAAAGGGAGAGAAGAAGGACGATTATGTAAGCTGCCTTGGGTTCCTTGCTTGAAAAGCAGCAGTGGTGGTGCTGGTGGGCGTGTCTAAAATTATTTCCATGGGAACGTGATGTCTGTTAGGTGCAAATCAGAACTGCCTTCAGCGTTAATCCCACTACAAAGATGATCGGCTTTGACAGGCACAATAACTTGTTTTGTGGGAGGGTCTTAGATTCACTGCCCTCTTGAGCAAGCAAGCAGTGAGTCATACTGTCACAAGATGAGAGCACTCATCAGTTCTTGGAAGCTGCTCGCACAGATCTGATCTAACATGGATTGGTAATGAGTGCTTGATGCAGGTTTCCATATCATCCTTCCATGCAAAACTGAATATACTGTGAAAATATTCTACAGTGAACAGCTTTATGCTGTTTGAAGTCCGTGTCTGGCCTATATTCAGTTCCTTACACATTAAAGATTATTCTACAGTTTTCTTTTTCAACCATGCAAAGTATACTCTATTAGAAGATGGAGAAAAGAAAAATCAGACTAATGAGCTTTTCACCAGATGCATATACAAATTATGTATTATTCTTTAAATATTATTATCTTGTTCAACTTTTGCAAGGAAAGCAGGTTGCTTTGGGGGTGTCCAAAAAGGCCTAAAGTTAGCTTTAATATAATTATGACTGTGTAAAGTCTGACCTGGTTCACATGTAACAGCAATCCATGAATGAATTATGCAGAGAATGAACAAATGCACTCCTTTCCTCACCACTTCTGCTTTGCATTCATTCCTAAATTGTTGGTTTTGATGTCAAACCTAGAATTCTGGGTTGTTGAGGATTAAACAACCCAGAATTTTCAGCCAGCAACAAACTATGAGTTGTTTCCTCACAACCTAGGTTCTAGGATCATATGTCATAACTAACAACCAAAGAATGAGACATTCCGGCATGGTTTTCCCAAATCGATACACAGCAGAAGTGGATAGTGCAAGTGAAAGGGCATGCTCATCCACTTTTTCACACTTATTCAACCCTGACAAACCATGATTTAAACAATTCATGAGTCTTTATTACTGGGCCTCTTTAGTGTTAAACTAGTTAAAAAAATCAACTATTTGCCTGTCAATTGGCCCTTGAGAGCCATTGTGGTGTGGTGGTTATGAGTAGAGGATGGAGATTCAGCAGATCTGGGTTCTAGTTCCCACTCGGCCTTGGGGGTAACCGTGTGACTTTGGGCCAATCACAGACTTTCAGTCCAATCTACCCTACAGGGTTCTTGTGAGGATAAGACTGAGAGCAGAATTATGCAAGCTGTCTTGAGTTACTTGAAAGGAAAAAGGCAGGATACAAATTCAATAAAGAAATGAATTACAAATAACTGATAATACATATATAACGTTCTTGAGGATAATGTTACCTTTAAAATATGAAAATATTTTCTTAAAAATTCTTCAGATAGAATTTATATACAGCACTTACAATTAAAATACAAAACTAAAAGACAGGTAGATTATTGAATATTTGTTGGATTTAATTCTTACACTTAAAAGTGTTGTGTCCTTATGGAGAGGTCTTCACTTGCTTTGCCCACATTGATCATCTTTTCTGATATTGCCCATCAGGATAATCCAGCATTATCCTAATATTTACAGTTTATGGAAACAGCAAGAATATGTTAATTCTTTTAGTATGCCAAATAATATCAGAACAGATATCATTCAATTAGTAAATACTAATTTATTTACAAATATCCCTTCATTATTGATTTTTTAAAAATCAGCCAAATATCCTCCCTACTTTAATATGAGAAATGTTCGTGTCCCATGCTCCATAGTCTGATTAAGATGAATTCATTACAACAGGGTAGCAGTACATCTTATAATGGAAAAATCCTCCTAATTATATATGATTCCCTTCAGTTCTCCAGATTTTTCTTCCTTATTATTTTGAGTCAATTGATTGTTCTTCAGTCTACTGGTTACTGCTTGGGTCAGCATTATTGACTAATCATGTGTTAACTTTTACAGACTAGACTCTGCCTTGAATCTTCTGATATTCTTTCTGTCTTTCATTTTAAACCTTTTGAGTTTAATGTATAAGCATAACATATATAAACAGGTACACTGTCTACTAATGATCAGCATTCTTTCATAGATTAGTTTTATCCACATTAAAGATTTAGACTTATGTGCACATTTATAATGCACAAATGTATCTTGCTTTGTATATACAAGAAGCAAACTTTTCGGATGAGAATGAGAGAAAATTGGACACAAACATTTTGGAGGACATAGTCCTGTTTACACTAGCTACGCAAGTTAGCAAATTTAACACGCTATTCTGACATGCTTCATCTGTTCTGTTTACTCAGAATGTGACACAAATACTATTTATCCGCCAAAATATTGTTGAATTGCTTAAGAAGGTAGTTTTTTCACTTTATTTACAGTTCTGTCCTATACTTCAGAAGTCCCACTGAGAAAATATGTTGTCCTTCTCCCATTCTGGTTGTAAGGATGGATTGAGGACCTTCTGAAGGAGAAGTCCCAGCTCTGATGTTGGAGTGTTTTTCCAAGATTGGTGCTAGTGCTCTAGCCCCTCCCCCAGACAATGCAGGAGGCCTTAAGACTGCACTCTTTTTTAACCATTGTTTTTACCATTTCGAGATTTGTATTAAAATGTTTATGCTGCCTTTTTAGCAAATGACATGCCATTTCATTTGAGGGCTGCTTCTAAGGATACAGCTAGTGGGTAATAAATACTCTGTGAAAATATTTGCCAGTGGCTGCTTTTTGATTTTAAGAAGGAAGAAAGATACCTTGGTTGCTCCTTTCATGAAGAAATTTTGGCAGGTTGAAAGGGCTTTCACACACCAGAACACTGGTACAATTCTCCATTAGGTTCTGCCCTAAGTGGCTACTGTAGTATTTATTTCTGTTCACATTTCACTAGTCACTTTCTTTACTTTAAAAGTACATGAAGCAATGAACATAAAAAATAAAGACATATATCAAATTAAACCAATCAACAGCCACACTGGAAGCACCAACCGTAGCTAAAGCCATTCACTTTGAGACAGACTCAACACAGCATACCCTATCTATCTATAATTTTGACTGATCTATTCTGAGTAGACAAATAAACAAAGTGCACCTTTCTTAATGTGAACGTATCAAACTGTGACTGTCTCAGGATGATTTAATCAACAGAAATGAGGACAGCAAGTTTATTATTTATTTTATTTATTATTTCCACAGAAATGACCAGTTGTCCTATATAGTAGGACAAGAATCCAGCAACACCTGCTGAACTATCCATTTGTTAGCAGTAAAAGTAACACTGGCATGAAAGAATAGGTGAATTAAAGTTTTGAGATTGACAGTCAACTGTATGTGACATCTGACTCAAGCATCATTTCTTAACTTTCCGATATAATACCAGATGATGCAGAATAGCAAAGTTACAAAAAAGGCATACAGTAAAGTGAAGTGATTTGGAAGCCTCACTTTGGGTGTCACATTATTTTGCATTTCTCCTCCTTTGTTAAAACAAGTGCTAGGACTGAAATGAGATTGCTACTTTATATGTTGGATGATGATAGAAAAATGTACACCAATTTAAATACAGATGTCTAAATCTCCATATTAGATATTCTATTGCACTGTGGTTTCATCTTTCCTGCCCTTTCCTGTATTCTTTTGTGGTTTCTTCTTTCTCAGGGGTTGTTCTCATGCACTGGAACTTCCTGCTGAGTAAAACTAGGTTGGCTTTCTCTCTGGCAGACAAAAATGTTTTACGCTGGCAGGCATATAAATTGGTGTGCTTCTGAAGGGTTTTTCTTTTTAACTGTTGGGAATGTGTATCTTCATTTATAGTTCTGATTTTAACTTGTTATTTGTTTGTGTTTTACATTTGATTTAATATTTTGTTTTTAATCTGAAATTTACTTTTGACTGCCATGAGCTCTACTCTTTGGCAGGAAGAGGGGATATTAATTGATTGATCGATTAACTTAGAGGACTGGTTGGTGTTCACATGTCCTGGATGTGCACAACACGGTTTCAGTTCCCAGTGATGATATCTCAGTATATTTTGCTCTGTATTTTTAATGTTCTGTCTCAGCCTTAAAACCAAGAGCGGGTGCTGAGCTCAGCTTTGTACTTAAAATGAACGTTTGGTCACCATCTTGTATTTTGTTGTCTCATTCTTTAAGCAAGATAGCGCACTGTGCTGTGATTTTGCACTTTCCTGGGCCACTTGAAAACCAATTCAGGAGCTGCAATTTCTTCATGAAAACTGCATAATATCTTAACTATGCTTCATTGTCTCAAGAACCCCTTTCATTTCACCTATTCTGTGATACCAATATATAGATTGCTTATACTGATCTGAAGCTTTAAATAAAGCCTGTGTGTGTATATGCACCCTCCATATTATATTAACAAACACCCACAACCTGTCCATGCAATCTGTAAATGACTCATGGTCAAGCAAAATATCACAATTTGATTAACTGTATATTTTCCTCCCCTGAAAGTGTGTGTTTGGGGGTAGGGGGTGATGATATGATGATAGGTCTTAGGATTTGTTCCCTTCTGTGATGGTTCTTCTGATTCAGAAGTAATTGCTGAGAGCCCATGGCAATTTATCACCTGTATTTTCCTATCTAATCCTTTGCCCTTTTCTCCCTACGAAATCCTACAAAAAATGGGTTGGATCCAGGATGCTCTTCCATAAAGAAGAAGAGGTCCTTCTGTTCTTGCAAGGGATTTCAATAAGTGAAAACTACGACTAGGGAAAGGGAGAGAAATTCAGCAGTCTCCCTTTGCCACTTCACCACTATTCTGGAACAGACTCGGTGATGTCTGTTCCAAAGGTCCCTGGAATGCAAGCTATGAAAAGAAGGAAGGGCAAGAAGTGGAAAGAAAAGGGGGGAATATGTGATTTAAAAAAACAACAACACCTGGCCTGCTAGAAGAGGAAAAAGGAAGGAAAGAATTGGAAGAGAAGCAGGGAAGGCCAATGAAAGAAGTGAAACTGAGGAGAAAGACAAGCGGAAGTGTGGAAAGGGAGAGTGGATCAGTGGAGAAAGATAAGGAAAGCATTAGAGCATGGGTCCTCAAACTACGGCCTGCGGGACAGAGCCGGCCCACCATGGCCATCCATCCAGCCCACACTGCCCTTCGCCACCCGCGCGCACGCTTGCTGCTGCAGGCGGGGAGGTGGTGGTTCGCTCGCTTGGAGACGGTTTTGGACTCGCTAGGAGATGAGCGAGCAAGCGAGCCACCGCCCCATGCGCCCGATGCCGCCTCACATGCACCTGATGGCACCTCACCGGCCCGCACCCCCAGGAGGCACCCCCACCTCACCAGCCTGCAACAGTCACTGCAGCCTTTCAACTGGCCCCCCATTCAAAAAGTTTGAGAACCCCTGCATTAGAGAGATGAATGCAAAGAGAAAGGTGGCTTGAGCAGCTCTAAGCCAGTGAAGAATTGAGAAATTCAGCAGCAGTTGCCAGCAACCGCCATTTGAAAAACTGTGAAGAAGATGTCACTGTCCTGATAACAGTAACATCGTATTTCTAATTGACTGTTTGTTAGGGTTATTTTTATTTGTATTTAGTCTGTATTCCTTTGTAGTTATTTAACACTGCTACTCAATGAAAATCTTAAAGTGAAGTGCAACACGCACACGCACGCGTGCGACTGGAACTCCTGAGTGATTGTCATCTGACTCTCCTTATCTTGATAACTGAGGTATTACGTTTCACCCCCTGGAGCAACTTGAGTTCATTCCCCTAAACATCTCTAACCAACAGTTGTGTCACAAGTAGTTTCCTATAATTTCTTTGTATATGCCATGTCTTAAATTTTCTTGATATTTCCCTCTCTTTCTCTGGGTATGTAATGCTGCCACCATGAATTTAATTCCAGTCATATTAATTAACTTATAACACAGTATTGTGCTCAAGCTATAAAGCTTCTTCATTAGACTATGTGGTCCTGAGGATGAGACTGTTATGACTCTGGGTTTAAAATAAACAATTTTTTATTTGTACAAGAAGTGTATTGGTTTCAAGATGTTCTCTAATTTATTTTCTTAGTGAATAAAATAATGTATATTAATAACTTCTGACTAAAGTATCACATTCATTTCCTTTACAAACAGTCCTCGCTCGCAAATCCTCCTTTTGCTTCTGAATGTACTTTGACCAGTCTTTATTTTATTTATCTTAATCTTTCTCTTCTGAACTCAGGTTTCTGTCAGCTTCTATCTCTCACTCCTTATAATACTTGACAATATTAGATTTTGACTCTCCCTGATCGCTAATACATCCTCTGAGTATTCCACTTTCTTTTTTCTCTCAAAAATGCTTTTCACAGTCCTGTATGGGATTCTAATCAGAGGACTGCCTCTTCAGATTCTGTAGCTGCTGATTGACCCCAACTGTTAATTGCCAACTTACACACTTCCAAGCTCTGCCCATACATTCTCGGAGTTTTATTCCACCCAGCATAATCAGCAGGAGATACCACAAATGCAGGCAGACAAGTTTACAACATTTTGAAGATGATGAAGTAATACATTTCTATACTTAATTTCAGCTCTGTGTTCACATCTCTGTCTTCTCCCTGCTCTGGGAATAAAACAGCAGTAGCATTGTGTTTCTGAATACTGAAACTGAGTTTCTGAATTCAGCTGAATTCTGAACAGTGTGGTTAGTCAGACAAATTAACAGTTTAGAGTTGCCAGTTGCTGACCAAACCAGGATTCGTGTGCCCTTAGCTGAGAACCAATGGAAAATATGTGTCTTTACAATTCAGTTATGGGAAAGGCATATTCCTTGAGAGTGGTCATTAGCCATCCTGTTTGTGTTTGGATTTACATTTTGTGAACTAAGAAATTATGGAACCCTAAAATATACCCACAAATATACCTAAAATAAAAATGAACATTACTAGTGGTTTTAAACTGGGAGAACATACATTATTTGTACCTCATCTTGCCATATGTTCTTTGCCTCTACTAGTTCAAAGGATAAATAAGAATCTTTCCTCAGCCTGGTGTCATCCTGATGTTTTGGACTATGATTCCCATCATCTTTGATGACTGGGGAAGGTGTCTAGGAATGATGGGAGTTCAAAACATCTCAGGGATGCCATGTTGGAGAATGCTTATTGAAAGCAATGTGCTAAATTACTAGTTCCAAATGAAGGAAAAACATTACACTTTAAATGCAACCTGTTATGCCTTATTTAGGATAACTATTTACCACTAGATAATTCTCATCACATTTAGTAGATCAAATTATAAAGCAGGAGATTTTTTTTTCCAATATTTTTCAGCCCCCTAAAGACAAAGATTAATGAAACAGAGCAAGCTTAATAAAACAAAGCAAGCTAAGAGAAAAGAAAAATAACACAGAGAGTATATGTTAATTGTGTTGTTTAATGCAACTAACACAAACATTAAGATGATGGTATCCTCTTGCCTTCATTTCTATGAAATTTAAAGGTTACTTTCATTGCCCATACATAGTTTGTATGGTCACTATGAAAACTACATTATGTTCTGACTACAACTGCCCTGTTAGTGGGAGAGGAAACAAGGCAAAGTAAACTGCTTGCCGTCTTCTCCAGCCTGTGAAAGAACAGATATGTAGGTGAGGTGCCTCCTGGGAATTCTTGTCTTCCATTTCTGGATGCTTAAGGTCAAAGGATGTAACTTTGCCAGTCTCCTTGGAGTTCTATGGTGCCAGAATGGTCTGATTTGTATCAAAAGACTACAGGTGGTTCTTTTAGAACCCAGCCAGCTCTTCAGAGGTGGCAAGGCCAACAGCAAGTCCAGATCATCTAGCCTTCAGTAGGCCTCAGTGCCAAACTGAGATAACAACTCTTTTTGGAAGAAAGCTGTTGCCAGCACCTTTTGCAGTGTGCTAGCAGCTGCTGCAAGCAACTGCTCCATTTTACCTGTCATGGTTTACTAATTAATATGTGCTTTCCCCAGATCTGTAGCCCAGACAGGACACTGTCACCATCAACACTTCCATATGCTGTGGCTTCTTCTGTACATGGAACTGGGTTACAAGTGGCTACTAAGATGAACTGCTCTGTTAGCAGGCAAGAAAAAAGGGAAACTGTCATCATTGTGACCTTATTGCTAAGTCATTCCTGTTGATCATTTGCAAGCTTGTCTGTTGCAAACTGCACTAAAAAAATGTTGCTAGAGCATCAGATGGGCTAACAAAATCGCACTGGTAGAAAAACCATGCCTCAGTGCAGCATTATGAACCATGGTGGCTGGTGCTGCAGTACAGGATAATGCAACTACACTTGTGGCCAGGCCATCACAAACTATGCGATAGACAAACTCAAATACTTTTGGAGGAACAGCCCTCTTCCAGGTATACATATGGACAGACCCCACGGTTCTGCTTATTATCAGGTCTTTCAGAGTTCCGGTTTGGAAGTTCCATTATGCTTCATTAGTTTATTCAAAAATTGCTCAAGTTGTTCAGAAAAAAAAATAAGGGAACTAGTAATTTCATTAAACAATGTGTTTTTGGCAATTAAAGAAGCAGAAGAGAACTGTCTGCTTGGAGAAATTGAAATAGATCCTCTTTAGCTTGTTTTGCTCATGGTAAAACCCTATTAGAAGAACAGTGTGTTTAGATCAGCCCAAGTTCCCTGCAGTGCAGCATTCCATTCCCTGCAGGAGCCAGCCAGGTACTTCCAAGAAGCCTGCAAAGAAGGCAGAGCACAACCTGATGCACTCCAGGGATGCTGGACTGCAATGTGCGTCCTACTCAGCCAGTATGTCTGGGAATGAAGGGAGGTGCAGCCCAACACAGTTGGTGGGCAACCATCTAAATTAGTGACCACGAACAAATCTTGCAGCAGTGAATTCCATAAAACAATCATATAATGTATAAGGAAGGAGTTTTGTTTGTCTGTCCAGAATAAATGGGTACCCAAATCTGCTTTTCTCCGGACCATTCAGAGATGTAAGCTTGCACATCCACAAAACATCTATCTCCTCTTTATTTTCATTTAAATAATTTTAATCCCATACCTTCACACATGCATGGCAGTTCACAATATTCCATTCTTTCAAGAATGCCCAAGCCCTGCACTCTTGGCTAGGGGTGTTGTTGGAGAAATCCACGATATATGCAAATGAATTCAGATTGCTATGAATCCTACTTGTGGATTCTACACCAGTCAGCTTTATCAGTCAACAGAATCACTTGTATTCTGTGGACTTGTGGGTGTTTCTTTGGTTTTTCTGTGTCAGGGAGAAACTGGCACTGATTTACATTAGCACAAGTATGCATTAGTGCTAATGAGCATTGGTGCAAGTAGGATGAAATTCTGGTAGATGGAATTCAAATCCTTTAATGATCTGGAATGAAAAGTGCTCAGCAATCCATGGAGCAGATGGAACGGATTCATAAAATCCATACATCCCTACTCTTGACACTGAAAATAAGTTTTAGCTGGAAAGGAAGACATATCTCCAGTTGCTTCTCCCTTCTTTTGCAGGGTACCACTTCTCAGAGAAAACAGCTTCACCTGGCAGGGAAGTATAACCCATCGCCTGTCAGAAGTAGCTTCGCTACTGATCGCGGGGAAGAGGCTCGCTAATTGCCCTGCGCTGCCGCGGGCAAGCGCAGCCAGTTCCCGCCTTTGGGGTCGGGGCCGTTCCGCTGGGTAGCCTTCACCTTCTCCGCACCTGAGTGCAGACGGTCTGGAGGCAGAACTAAGCGCGTCTCTTGGCGACATCTTTCCAAACAGAGAAGGCAGAGGGGGGCGCGGGGGAGCCAGGCAGCCGAGCTGGGGCTGCTCCCGCTGCGGCCGAGGCCGCGGGCGAGGGGCGCGCGCAGGGGGGCCGGGGGGCGCGGGCCGGGCCGCCCGGGGGCGGGGAGTGCCGGCGAGCGCAGGAGCGCGCGCGCGCGAGGCGAGGCTGAGGAGGGCGCGCGGAGCTGCAGGCTCCTGCAAGCGCCGCTCGGAGACTTTCGCCGAGGGAGCAAGCGGCAGGCGGCGACTCCTGCCCAGCCAGCCGACGCGGGGAGAAGCGCCCGGGCAGCTCCGCTTGGCCCTCGCTCCCTGCCGCCGCCGCCTTCGGAAGATGGGGAAGAAGTGGAGGAGTCCCAGCGAGGCCGAGAAAGGCAGCTCGGACCAGGAGGAACTTGGCCGGCGGAGGAGCAGGAGCGCCAGTCGCGGGAGGTTCGCGGAGTCTTGGAAGAGGCTGAGCTCCAGGCGAGGCTCCACCAAACGCGCGGGGCTCGCTGCGCAACAGCCGCCGGTGAGTGCCTGCGCGCGGCTTCGCCCCACCTGCCTGCGCAGCAGCGCGCCCGGGAGCGGACCTGTCGCGAGTAAACAGCAGGTGGTCCCCTCGAGGGAGACGCTTTTCCCGGGGAATTCACTCCGCGTTTGGCTTGGTTTGGGGAGGGGAGAAGGGGGGGAAGGGGCTTGTTGACGATCCGTGGCAGGATCAAAGCGCTCGGCGTGTGTCTCTGTAGGCAGGAGAGGATGGGGACTCCTATGTCAGCGGGGCTCCTTATCCATTTCAGGTTCCGTCGTCAGAGGAGACTTTATCTCTCGCAGGAGCTATCCATGCTGCTAAACGCCATCCCGTTCGCCCCCGGGAGCACCAGGGACAGCTCCCATAATATTCAAAATAAGAGCCACCTCTCCTGGGTGTAAGAACAGTCATGGAAACACTGCACTCCCTTGGGGTGGCTGGACCACTCAGCATTTTGCCTAAAATGCAGGTGCCAAGGTTGCAGGAGTGCCTGAGAACTCAGTCCCATGTTCCCCAGCTTCTTGCCACTCAACAACTAGTTAGGGTTAAAACAGTGGCAGTCAGGTGCACTGTACTCGGAAACCTCACTGTTCACAGTCTGCTTCTTTGTTCAAGAATCCTACCAGTTGGGAAACATTTGGCTAAACTATTCTAATGCAGACCCAGACACTTTGACAAGAGTTATGGATGCATTTTTCCACTTTTGACCTATTTTAAATGGCAAAGCAATTGCCTTTAATGTCTTCTGATACTATGTTGGAAACACAACAGCTGCTATTCCACAGCAACACATTTTCCCCAAGTGTAACCTCCTCTGAGTGTTGTTTCATTGGCTGCAATAGAAGTGATAATGAATGTTGCAAGTACTGCTGACACATAGAAGTAATGTATAGGATTACTTACAAAAAGGGGGCAAGGTGAAATAGTCTTAACTACTTTTAGATGAGGCTTTATCCCTGAACTAAAAAAGAAAGTCACCTTTTGTGAAGAACGTGCTCTAACTGACTACAAGAAAAGCCAGTGAAACCCACCTGTTGCTTATGATTGAAAAAGATTGATACATCTGTTGGTCACTGGTTAGAAAGAGGGGTTCCTTCATTGTTGTTTTACCATGTGAGGGCCAGCTTCCCATGGCTGTTGAACTAACTGCAATATTTGTATGGTGAGCAGAGTGGTATGCTAAAATGGCATTAACAATGCATATTGATAATCACTTTCCAAACTGCAGTGCATTTATCTCAGTCTTGGTAAATAATGCTTACTTATCCAGTCTGTGGCTTACTACTTGTTTGTTTGTTTAAAACACACTGGGATGCAAAGATGTCTTGATGTTTTTGCCTTCTCACATAGTACTTGTTTTGGAGGGATAAACAGATTTATTAGAAAAATTGCAGACTGTATTTATGTCACTAATGGATGACCTAGGCTCACCCATGAAGATGAGCAATATGTAAAACCTGGAATGGTTGTGGTTCTGAGAAGCACACCTGAAGCTTGAGGGAGGGAGAGTCACTGATTTTCTAGCTCTACAAAGTTTGTTCATTCCACCTAGGGGTATTTCTAATAGTAAAGATCCCATTCCCTCTCTCTCTTATAAGTGGTTTTCTCTTTTTAGAGACCCTATTTTCTAAAATCAATACATTTTAATTTATGTGAATGTGTGTGCTTGGTTTTGAAAGTGCTGATGTATTGGCTGTTTAGCTGGAAAGAAAATATCAACAGGTTGCAGCAAGATAGCAATGAGAAGATAGAAAGACAAGGAGAAAAAACTTGATGGAGAGTGGATGCCATGACAACCAAAATCTGGAGAAGCAACTTGATCCAGACACAAACCAATGATACAGAACTGCGTTGTTCACATTTTTTGTGTATACACCCTTAAGCCCAGGTGTCAATTATGAACAAGTATTTGAAATCTAATTTGCTCATAGAGCTGAATATCACAGAAAACTCAATACAGCCTTTAACATCTCACAATAATAGCTATAGATCACAATTTAAACACTGCACTTTTTATGAACAAAGGTTCCAAATTACATGCACAACACAGCCACAGATTGATAAAGCAGAAAAGAAATGAATAATAGGTGTGAAGAAACAGACATCTGCTACCCATGCATCTAAATGGGAAAAAAACAGAAATATAGAAAAAAGTTGAGACACAAAGATATGAGCCTCATACAGGTGTGTAAAGAGAACTATTGTGCAAAATTCAGTTTTTTCCCCAATCACAATCTGTTTATAGAGGAAAAACTGCAGTTTCTGGAGTAGAATTTGTAGTGGTTCGTGCCCCAAACATTAGGGCAGTGTGACAAAATACATGTGATAATATAAAACATGTGAAATGTTCCTATAGCTGTACATAAACATAATTCATCCTCCTTTCTCCTTTCTCATAAGACACTTTTATTCACTTGGTAAGGGTTGTATTGATAATTTTCAAGCATTCTTTTTTGTTTCTTGCATTATTCCATCATTTTTTTTGTCCCTGAAAAATTTTCCCAAAGCAAAAATGTATGGTTTATGTAGATTCTTTTGATTTTAGAAGAATAGTTTTGAAGACTCAGTTTAAAACCCAGTTAATTCTGCTTACACTGGTGGTTAAGTGATCTGAACTACTGTTACATTAGATCATTCACTATAATGTTAATGGAGATTAAAACATAAAAGTGCTACATGTCTGGCTGTCCAGCTGACTAAAAGGACTGAAATGCCAAACAGGTTTCATTTTTTTAAAAAATAGAGGTGTTTGACTGTTTATGCTACCAGATGTTTCTTAATCCAGGTTGTAATAAGGGTTCTTTTATGGGTGGGGGGTAAGAATACCAAAACTTTTTTCAAGTAGGCAATTTCTTGTATTCTGGATTCCAGAGAGAATACAAAAAAGGAGGGTGGCATTGGTGAATGGAACATAGCCTGCTATAGATTATTTCATGGGGTCTGTTTCTCTACTGTGAACAGAATTTGCCCCAACATTTTTAATGAGGCCAAACTAGATAAGGCATTGGAGATACATGGTTGAGCTTCTTATCACTTTTAAATATTCTTTTAGAATCCACTGGGAGCCTGAATTTTGGGTCACAGCACTTTACAGAATGGGGCAAATAGCAGTTTGGTTGATGAATTTAGCCTGGGATTAGGAAATGGCATGGAAAGAAAAAGATCAAATCCTCCCAGCACCACTCTGATAGAATTTTCTCCTCCCACCAGAGAAGACTAAAGAGATGGGAGAACCTATCCTAGATCTCCACCTGATCTAGTTTGGCCTTCAACTGTTCTCTTTTGTTTCTGTGTCACTGCTCTTTCTATTTCTGATTAATATGCTGTGTATTTGGTGCCTTGCAAACTGCCCTTTTATCAAGAACTGAAAGCATTTAAGCATGTTTAGAATGCTTCCATATGGTTGGTATGTGGGATTTCCCTTTCTGGCATTTTTCTCCTTGTGTCTTTTTCACAACTGCTACCAGTTCATTCGTAGCAGTACAATTAGTTTTTTTTTAAGCTTTTTCTCAGTTGATCTGCAAAGGTTGAAGCTGTACTCCTAAACACTTTTACTGGGATTACATTCACTGAACTCTGCAATGCTTAATTCACAATAACTCCACAATTTCAGCAGGACTTCTTTCAAACAAAACACATTTGGAGCAAATATTTCTGCTTTTTTCATATTACCTATGAAGCTAGCTATTACCTATCTTCTAATTATACATGCTTTTTACACCTTGCCTAACCTCTAATTAAATTAAGCCACACTCCTTGTTTGTATCTTCAGACGTAAGTACATATATTTCTCTCATGGAACAGGGCTTCCCTTTGCCCCTTCCTCCATTGTCCCCTTCCTTATTCCTACACACAGACACACACGCTGAACACTTGAGTATCTTTTGGAACAGTGTTCGATTGCAGATACTTCTTCCCTTATATAAGCTTCCACTAAGACACCAACTTTCTTCAAAGTTATGCGATTTCAGAGTTCTTAATTTTAGTTGACATGAGCCAAACCCTTTGAAAACATGATAGCTACAATGTAGTGATCTCCTTAGCAATTAAAATTTCATGCAGCACTATAGTGCTGTCCCATTTCTTTTTATGTTATACATTTTGGGGCAAAATAAGTTGTGCATTTTATTGCTGTTGTTTATCACACACAGCATATGTATTTCATATATAATATCCTGCATTCATCTCCCATCACCACCAACTACAGAAACTGTAAAACATGTCTGCTTTCAGTGGGAGCCAGTGAAAGTCAGAAGAGACAGTACTGGGTAAGATCAATAGTCCGATTTGCTCTAAAGCACCCCAATATTTCATTTATATGTTGAACATTGGTTGAAAGGGGCACAAATTGTGCTGCATAAGGTAAATCACAAACTCTTGAGCCAGATTCAGACATTGTAGGGAGCGTACTATGGTCTAGTTCGAATGTTTTCATTTACTTTCTGGAATATTTGTTTTAATCAAAATATAATGCACTTTGATTCTGAGTAAGGACATTTTAATGAGATGTGTAAGAAAACTGTGTGCTAGCTAATTCATAAGTTAACAAATATAAACATGTTTATTGAAGAGTTTTGGTTTTCCTTATGTATTGGATATATTTAAGCTTAAAATATGCAGATTCCAAAGATGTTAGCTTGAAGCAGGATGATTTTACTGCATTGCCAGCATCTTGGGGAGGGAGCATAGTCAGTGGCTGTACAGCACATGCTTGTGTGTAGAAGGCTTCAGGTTTGGTATCTGGCATCTTGCTAAATGGGTCAGGAAGAGTGCCCCGTAAAATACCTCTGTATGCCGTAGAAAACCACTTCCACTGAACGAAGGCAGGAAATATCAAGCTAGGGGTGCATACAGGAAGCTGTCAGACTGTGTTGTCATGATGTAGGGTCAGCTCATTTGTCACTCCTACAACACCAGCCCCCTATGTCATTGGCTGGATTTACATGATATGCTAAGCTATCCTGTGAATAAGCCCTCAGTGCACTGAGAAAGGATTAGTATTCCTGAGATGTGTTCTCCTGCTCCTTCTCAGTTGTTGTTCCACTGTCCTTCATGAAAGAACCCATCTTATCCCCTCCCAAGTCAACCACTACCCCTTTGGGTTCACCATCATTTTTTTAGGGGCGATCACTAGCAACGAAACAGGCAAAATCACAAAGAATGGCTGGAGGTTTTGCCACTTTTGCCTAGTGGCTTGTTAGCCAATCTTTGCAAACATCAATGACATTGCTCGCCCAGGTACAGATAACCCAATAACCCTTCATGGGTCAAACAACCCCCAGAAGAATCCATGGGTTATCAAGGTGGCTCATTGCCAAAACATAAACAACCCTGTGGGAAGCTATCTGCACTTGGAAGACATGACAACACATCATGGCTAGGTAGACAAGATGGGTTGCTGTGGTGTGCAAATTAGGTTATGATCATCTTCTAGGAGAAGAAGCTGTGTGGTGAAATGGTCTGATTTGAGCCATACTTCTGAGTCTCATTAGTTGCACCTGACCAGTTCAGCTCTTCTAACAGCCTTAACCCTCTGGCCTGTTCGCTTATTTTGCTTTATGTCTTTATGTGGTGCTGTAAGCTGCAACTAGCAGGAAGCAGTTATAAGAAATTTACTATCATTTGTGCAGTGTACTTTAGTGAAGCAAGTTGGGAGAAGCATGGAGGTGAGCTCTGGCATTAAGAGGGAGGAGAAGGAGGGGGAATGAGGATTAGAATCAAAGGGCAGGTGAAATATGGGGTTAGGAGGAAGGGCTGGTAACCATGTCTCAGACAGGACTAAACTGGAGGCAAACAAGGGGTGTCTTTTCCTGTCCTCCTTACAGAACATGGATTCCAGAAAGGAATCCTGGCTTCTCCTCATTCCAAATGATGACCCTTGCCAAAAGATGAGATTGTACATGTATTAGAGTCTTCCCCATGAAACTGGATCACAGTCATGCTTTAGGATTTTGGGCAGAGGTGAAACAAAGAGTCATCACTGAGCCTGATGCAATTCCGTCTTTAGGAGGGCCAAAAGGCAGGTTGGGGATCTGTTTGAAACAAAGGTCAAGCACTTATGGACTAGATGAGCGTTCCACAATGTAGCACTTAGCGTGCAGCAGACTTACCAATAGGCTTCTCTTGACTACTCTCTTGTTCCTTCCTTGAGAAACACGGGCTACTTTGCAGGACTGACATAACCCACAGCAACAGACTCACTCCCTGCAACATGGGTGTAATAACGCAAGTTTAATTTTATTGCCACAATAGTTATTTAAATGTTGACACCCTTGGGTGGTGATGGAGAATGCATTATGTGTGTTCATGTGTGCATGAAATAAGACCCAAGCTGAAAAAGAAAGCATGAACTTCTGTTGTCATTGTCGTTGTTGTGTATGCTAAGTTTTTCACTTGTTTTCTGTGAGCAGCAACCACTTGTCCACCAGATAAGAAGCACTCCAAAAAAAGCCTGTATAAACCAGAAAACCAGGACAGGCAGTGGTGGTGTTATACTCCAGTGTTAAAACTCCAAAGGCTCATAATAGATATGACTTCACTCATTGGCTAAAACACTGGAAAGCACATGCAAGGTCATTTCTAATAAGATGATTAGGCAGATAGTTCTTTCATGTTTTGTCTGGTATCTCTGGTTCTACAAAGTTTAGAAAACTTTTTTAAAAAGCAATGACTCCAGGCCAGCTGATAGTGCAAAAGAAACCTAGCAGTAAGGCTGAAAATGTGAATAAAACCCTGCCAACTGTGCAGTAGAAAGAAATACAGCCTTCCCACTGCCAACAAGCAGACCTTCATTTCTCCATTATTAATTCCAGGGTGTACGCGAGATCTCATGCTTTAGATTTGACTTCTGGCATGTGCAACAAAAGTTGACTGCCACTGAACCAGATTGTTCTGTGCCATCTTTAGTATGCCAATTATAATTTTCTTGTTAATGTGTATATTTAAAATATCACAGCATTTCAAAAACAAATAGGCAACTTTAGTCCAGAGTGACTATGTTTATTGGACTGAACAGTTTATGGTACCTCTGAGTATTGGAAACCAGTTGTTGTGAGCTGGACTGAAAAAAAAATCCATGGAGAAATTAAGAGACATTCATATTTTGGTCCAGCTTCTGGACCCCAGAGAAATGAGTAATAATAATAATATGAAAGAATTCACTAGAGGATGGAAAGCTAAACTTATTAAATGTTCCTTTAGACTAACAGATGCTGAAATTTTCATATACACTAAAATGTGTGTGTGTGGAGGGGGGTTGTTCTGCCTTGGCCATAAAGAAGGCTAAGAAATGTTGCAATCATAGCAAACACCCTCATTTCTATTGTATGGCACTGCATATGTACTTCCATTATTTGTGCCTCTTATAATGCTGCAGAGGACCAGGTGTTAAAGCATATTGCTAAAGGTGTGACAGCCATACAATGGTTACTTTGGATTCTGAAGCACTTTGTTTTCCTAGAGCCTATGAAAATCTTATCCTTTCAAAAGTTTAATGGAAAGGCTATGGACGTGTTTTCTCATAACCTGTGACATTATTCAGGTAATAGGCAATTTTTTTAAAGGGCATTGTTAAATAAACTGGAAAATTATACTAGCAGTGATATAAATGCTTTAGCCCCATGATGTAATGAGGAAGAATATTAGATAATACCTTACATTCATAATGTGTTCTTTTATTGTTTGTGGTTATACCTTATTACTTCTACAATGACCATTGCATAGTATTTATTATTGATGTTTTTCCTTAAACACTCAGTGGTAATCTAAGCAATTATAGGACTTGATGTGGAATCTTCAAAAAAAAATCTGATACAACCAGTAACTTTTGAGGGTGGTGGGGAAGATGCTATTATAAATATAAATCAGGGAAGATGCTGCCAACATTTAGTTCATTACAAAGACATTTAACTATATATATATATGGATTGCAACCTAGTGGTGAACTTGCAATATTTATCTTGCTTACAAGGATAATATCATGTGCTGAGGAGGAGTTACTATAGACCATTGAGAACAAGAATTAACGTGTGTGTCATGTGGACTAGCCCCATGCTTCCCAACCTTTTTTGTTTTGTTTTCTATGCCTACAAATTGGCCATCATCTGTTCCCTTTGACACTCAGGGTTATGAGAAATGCCAATATGTATATAAATAAGCATACTTCAATCATTATATTTTATTTCATTGCTTTGCTTCTAAACTTATTTAAAACTAAAATCTGACTGAACTCAAAAATATTATTCGTTGTATTGCAACACACAAATACTACATTGAAACACTGTCTATCTCATTAAATCATTTACAAAGGAAATATTTAAATGAAGCAATGGGCAATATCTAGCAATGACATTGCCTTAATGAAAACTACATTGTGCTGGTATAAGGGACTTCTAATGCAACACCAATAGCAATAGCTTGCTCAATGGGATTCCTCAAAGGCAGGGAATGTCTTTTAAGTTAAAGTCAGCATACCTCCCCCATAGCAATGTAATTGAGCTGACGATTCTCAGTGTCCTTCAGCCTTTTAACACCTCCTAGAGTCTGCAGCTACTCATAATATTACTCCCCTAGCTTTTTAGCTCCCTTTCAGAGAGCTTGCTGCTGTGGTTGTCACCATTCCCTTACAGTTCAAAAAACCCACCCCAAGATAAAGAAACAAACAAAACCGAGGAAGCAGCTTTACAAGCCTGAGAGAACAGTTGCCCGTGGGAGACTGTGAGTCCACTGGTGCTGTTGTACTGCCCCATTCTGTCATCTCTGAGGTTTGTTTTTTG
This sequence comes from Varanus komodoensis, assembly GCF_004798865.1. Classification (NCBI taxonomy): domain Eukaryota; kingdom Metazoa; phylum Chordata; class Lepidosauria; order Squamata; family Varanidae; genus Varanus; species Varanus komodoensis. Next base: position 49,039,763 of record NW_025336087.1, read on the forward strand.
TTTTCCCTGTCAAGAAAATGTACACATTTTTTTTTTTTACTGCAAAACATTAACTCCTTTTTGTCGTGAAGATGGAGGACAGTGAGAGCTGTCAGTTCAATACATAATAACCAAAGGATCACTTTGCCAATGATAAGATATTCCCACCCACCCCCCCTTCTGGGTACACTTAGCTCTTTGGCTCTTCCTCCTTCCACAGTTTCAGTGCTCCTCCTTTCCTTCTTTTATACTTAGTTCTTCCCTGGTTCAGCACAACTGTGCACCAATTAGCCTATAAACAGATGTCTTCTGTCAATCTCCTTGTATGTTGCCTATTCCACTTTGGCACTCTCTTTGTCTGTTTCAGCTGTCAAGGAAATTGGTCAGGCTACTGTTGCCCTGGCCGGGGGCAGAAGGTTTTAGGGGATTCCCAGAAAGTGATATGCCAACTCCAGGCTTACTAAGAAGGAGATTATTTATTACTGCAATAATAACAAACAAGCTAGCTAGATTTCAATAAGATTAGGAGCAAGCCATTTATACCATGCCGTGGGGACTCCTGCAAGGCCAGATTCCAATCAACTGGGTTCAGATAAAAGCAGCCGAATCCTTGTCGAAAACAGCCTGAACCAAAGCACAAAAGAAGTGGCTAGCTTTTATAGATTACAAACTTGAGGCATGGTAAGAAGTATTCTTGCCTGGATGGCCAAGGTTCCATCTCACTCTGACTTCAAAGCATATGCTCGTTACTGCCTCTTCTTGCAGAAGTAATGCCTGATAAGGAATGGTCAAGGCTGCAGATGCTCCTTGTGCCGTCTTAATATTGGAAAGGGGAAACTCCATAGTTCTGTGAAAGCAGACTGTCAGTGTCAGGGAAATGCTGATTAAAGCTCTGCCATACTATTGTAAGCAACTAGACTTTAATGCCAAGCGAAGCGAGCAATTTAAAGAACTAGTAGAGACCCAGGCCTGGCCTTCTGGGGTTCAGGCCTCTTACACCTACACTTGCACACTGGTGAAAAACCTTCAGTAATAATAAGAAAAAGATTCCAATTATGCATTTTGAGGCTACAAAAAATAAAAAGATGGAGAATGGAAAGTGGTAATAATTGGCATGGCAAGGGGAGGCAGGGCAAAGAGACAAGATGTGCCAGAGCCAGCTGGAGGGCTGAAGGAGAAGGAAGGGGAAACAATCCATAGAAGCCTCATCTGTTGGACATGCCATCATCTGTTCTGCAAGCACCCCACAAGGAAAGAAGGAAGGAAGGAAGGAAGGAAGGAAGGAAGGAAGGAAGGAAACAAAGAAGGAAAGAGGGAACGGCTTTATTATTCAGTTTGCTACAAGAGCAATTCTCCACCAGTATATAAAGAAACTGGCCATATGGCAAATTATGTCTAAGATACCAAGGATGATGTCCTTTATGTTATAATAAGAATTCTTATCATATAATTTTTGGAGAGCAAGGGGCAAAGGGAATTACATTCTTTGGACTCAATAATATCCCCTTACTCAAATTTTGTGCCTTCAAAATACGTCTCACTTTGGACATGGTATCTCAGGAATTGACCTCTGCCCTACAGAATTGACCTCTTGACCCTACAGAAAAATATTATAATTCAGGATTGAAGCATTATTTCATGCCTAAAACATTTCTAGAATCGATGATAGAGAAATTATTTTATAAAGCAATTCAAGGGAAGAAAGGAGGAAGAATTCCTAACAGACAAATCTCTGTTTCCTATGCTGTGCTAAACTTGTACTGGCAGGACAGAAAGAGGGCAATGTTATTCTTTTTGTTTTGACCGTTTTCAGCTTCAGGATTGCCACATGAGAAGAGGACTGTCAGACCCATAGAACCAGCCGCACAGAAAAAGATTGCTGTGCTCCAGTGTTGTGACAAGACCTTAAACAGAGCTTGGAGCCCTTCAGATTAGAGGCTCTGAACCCTGGAAGCAGGCCCATGGAGTTTAACCCTTAATAGCCATGTGAGTCTTGTAATACAGCACCAATTTATCCCAAAACATTGGCTAATGCATCCATTTCATGACTACTTTTTGATGGGTATAGTAGTAAGAAAATAGAAAAATAGGTATTAGCAAAGTATCTAAATGTATAGTCAGGACAAAATTTCATCTGTACTGTTAGTGGCTAATTTTGGACTGGAATAAAGAACTTACCAGGAAAAATGCATGCATATTCCATCGGCTCTCTGACCCCATCAGCTGCCACCACATAAGCACTTTTCAACAACTTTAGACACACTGGAACAATCTTGTGTTAAAATAAGGTGAGAACAGATGTGCCTACTTTCATAAGTGGCATTTTTTTTTAGATTTCCAAGAGTGGGAATCATTATGTTACGCAATGTATAAGTGATTGGTTTATTAATATCACCATGATAGCTTATTAATACTATCCTTGTAGCTACTGTGCTAGTTCACATCATTTCTATGGTCTAGTGGTAAATGTGCATACACCCTTCTAGCTGCCGGGTATATGCTCCTCTCCTGCATAGCTCTGTTCTATGGAATAGCATTCATGCAAATGTTCCCAAGCTAGGAACTAAGCTGGGCTGCTTGAATATTGTGCAACTATGGCAAAATGAAAATAGGTAGATTTTGCCTTTGTTTGGCATATATTTGTTTGAACAGATGGATTCCAAGTGTAATGTCTTTGACATTACAAACATATATGTGTTGTGTTTGCAAAAGAAAAATATTTCTGAAAAATAAGACCTGACCAAAAAAAGGAAATAAACCCTCTAAAGAAGTTATTTCACCATATGTTTCTAATTGTACACTGCTGAAAAAGACCAGTTGAAACTCATCTGATAATGTGGGGAGGGGGGTTTGTTGTTATTTAAGCATGTCGGGAGGTTACAAGTTGACAGTTCTATCTGTATGTGCACATAAAGTGATGTGTATTTCATTATATTGACACTACTAGAGCCGGAGAAGGATAATAATCCTAAACTTCATGCATATATAATGCTTTTTTTAACTTCAGGGTTGCCTCCAGTAATATTATTCTGCTGATGGAAGCAGTTATGACAACAGAACAAGGAGGGGGCAATTCCCCCTCTGCGTTGGAGATTCAAAACCTGTTCCACTGGCCTGGGAAATGCTGTGGAACACATTTTCAGGCTAACTTGTGAAGGAGAGAGGAAGTCCTGTTTAACCCATAATATTTAAGCAATGTTTGGATTTTATTGCTTCAGGGATTTTAAAAATCAAAATCCTACCATATTGTGATGAAACAAATCCTGAGTACCATGTGTTATGCTTATAACACCTGTATGCTTTTGTGGGTGTCTCTCAAATGGATGGATGAATGGATGGGATATATATAATTAGCAGAGTCTGAAACCTGGTACAAATGTAAGAAATCTAAGCACCTCCAAGCCAAATATATACATATATAGAAATACTCTCTGTATGGGACAAGGTGTATTAGGCAACAGATCCCAGGTTAATAAGTATGCATACGTATGGCCATGTAGCTGTTTGCTGTTCCATGTAAGCAGGGAACAAGCCAAAATGATGCAGTTAGCCACAGTTTCACACTCTGACCAGGAACTAATTGGAAGCTAACTTTAAACCATGGCTTCATATCTTGGCTTATTTGAAGCGTATGAACCATAGTTTCCTTGTTCTGACATTTTGGGAAGTTGTGGCTTCCTGAGGCTTCTTGACTTGTTTCCTTGCTTGTGTGAAGGAGGAATGAAGTGGGAGTGTGAGGGCAGGATAGTAATGCATATTAAAAATGCACAGTTGGGTCATAATGGTGTTGTTCTTCCTCTATTGCAACTGCATGAGTGTGCACTTGTGGCTACCCAATATGACTATTAAGATGAAGATGCCTATTATGCATAGTTATGAAGATGGAGGGAGAAATAAAGTAAGAGATAGAAGGGTCTTTGTAGGTCAAGCACTGAAAATTGGGAGTGGGGAGCCAAAGGAGTCAAGTCCCTGCAAATGAGGAGATAACGTCACTTCCCCTTGGCACAGGGTTCCTCTCAATTTTAAGTGTTGAAATGACACTTCTCAGTGTCCTCCACTGTTTCAACATTTTCTTGAC
>NW_025336087.1:49043919-49083710 GCF_004798865.1 Varanus komodoensis
TATGAATTTTTTCATTGGAAAAAGAATGCATGTATTCACACAGAGCACGTTCCCAGCCTTACAAACCATAATTTGGAGGAGTGGAGAGTACAATATCTAAATGCAACTCTACTGTGTTTATGTATTTAGCCTTGCTTTAAATGTTTCACCATTTAAAGCAGTTACATAATATGAATCTAGCTTGCCCTCATTAAAGGAAAAATGAAGCGTTAACACATACGACTCTGCCCTAACAATTTCTCCTTACAGAAGATCTGCCCAACCAGTGATGACTTAAAAATGGAATATTCCTAGGAGAAGACAGTAACCTGATATGGTTCGATTGACTTGATTAATTGGGTCCTCACAATTGTAAGCTTCAGGAGCAGATCGTTTTCGACAGCTGTAGTGTGCTAATGAGAGCCAGTGTGGAGAAGTGATTAGAGTGTTAGACTGGGGACCTGGGAGATACAGGTTCTAGCCTCTGCTCTACCATGAAGCTCACTAGGTGTCTTTGCGCTACTCACTGACTCTCAGCCTAACCTAGGAAAAGATGGTTGGGCAGATTTGGTGGATAAAATGAAGTGAAAGAGAAGCGTGTAACCCACTTTCTGTTCCTTACAAGAGGAAAAAGGCGGGATTAAATGCAATAGCCATAAATAAAACCACAGCTAGAGAGAGGATATCAAAAAGATGGCTCTTATTTATTGTTTCAAAAAGAGGAGGCACTGTGATAATGCACAGGGATGTGGTTAGAGGCAGTGTCCATCAATATAAGACCTGCCCCTATTCATAATTTTTGTAATGACACAGAAAGATGGAGACACTGGGTGGGACATGTTGTCATCTCTGATCTGCTGCACAAAGTGCTTTATGTTGCTTCAGGTGCATTGGTAAGGATAATCTTGGTCATAAGGATAATCTTGTTGAGAAGTTACTCGAGGTACGCCCAAAATATTTCTTATCACCTTCTAGTAGTATACATCTTGCAGCATGTTACTTCATTCTTTTGTACTTCTCTTGTTCTACCTCCTTAGCTCAGGGTAGGGTTCCAGCAGTTCTTACATTTATCTTTTACACACACATAGGTAATATCATTGTCTATTTGTCACAAAGATAAAAAAATGTAATTCTACTACCTACCCACAAGTCCATTAGGCTGCTTGGCTAGTTCCTGAGTTAACAGAAGAATATTGGGCAGTATGAGAGAGACAAATTGTTGCCCAGGCTAAAAGAAAAGCTAAGGGTTATGTTAAGCCACCTGTTGTTGGCTTAATAGTTTGCATCATAACACTGATTAATAACACAGAATATTTGGTGCTATAGGAAACGTCACAATACCTCTTGTGTGCCTTGCTTACTTAGATCTTCTTTCGTAGGAAAGCACAGACAGGCCACCCACTTGCCTTGCCAGCCATAACTTTGCTTCTTCATACGTCATAGCAAACTCTAGTTTTCCACAAACCGAGAAGGAACCAAGTGGAGCATACAGGAAAGGGGTAGGAGTGTGCAAAATTACAGGGTTCGCTCCTATGCCACAGAACCTTTTGGCATTATAGATGTGAGATGCTCAGTGGTGTAGTGGTGAATTTAGAAGTGGGGGGGGGGGTCCCTTCATGATAGTCAAAGCCACACACCTGAAGCCACAACTATTTCACTTCTTTTTGAGGTGAAACAATGACAGTTTCTAAGTGTTTAGAAACATAGAAACAGAGCGAGTCAGAAGGGGTCTCCCAGACCATCTAGTCTGACCCCTGGTTCCGGCTGGCTCCACTCACGACCTGTCTACCATGTGCCTACCTTGTTTCTTATTATCTTATTTATTATGAATGAATGGTTTTAAATTCCATTCATACCCCACTCTTTAGCCAAAAAGCTTGCAGGGTAGCTTATGTAGATTTAATAAGGCAGTTTCCCCTACCCAATAAGGGAAAAGGGACAGGAGGGAGCAGAAAAAAGGAAACTCAGTTACACATACTTATACAAATATATGTAGTTATATTCTCCCATGAGCAGCAGTCTGAATTGACAACCACTGTTTGACTTGTTTCAGTTTTCTGTGGACTCCGCAGCCACTGACCATGTGCATGAATATGTATGGGAGACCCTCCATGAGTCCAGAATTCATAGTTTTGAGGGTTCCAGTTTCTCAAAAATCCAGTCATATTTTATTGTGCTCTCATTAGTTCCATGCTGAAGTGTGAGTGAAGTAGCTTAATTGAGGTAAAGAAGAATTTAAGACTATCAGAAGGGCTAATATTCTCCATTTCCCCAAGTGATTCCAGTGAATATACTCCAATTATGATACTTTTATTACACTTTAGCCATTGTTTTCCCCAAATAATTCTGGGGTTAAGAGTAGCTAGAATTCACCTCGCAGAGCTACAATTTTCAGAACGGTTCATCACTCAGTCGCTCTTCCTCAGGAACTCCGGAAATGATACCTCTCTGTGTAAGGAACAGATGCTCACTAATGGCACTCAGTACCCTTGAGAAAATACACTCTGCATTATTCTTCGGGGAAGTAATGACTGTTTAAAGTGGAATCAAAGAGTTCTAAATGTGGGTGTGAATGCAGGGGGGATGGGAGGGAGTTTTGCAGCAGCAAAGGCAAGCTGATGGCATGTTGCTGAGGAGCAGAGGCTGAACATGAGGGTTAGGGGTAGTTTCCTGGAACCCTCAAAATGGGTAGTTTCCTGGAACTGTTGCACCCTTGTTCCTAACCCATTCAGTTCAGGACTCCGACACAGTGGCATCTGCCAGCCATGAACCAGCAAAATTAAGTCTCTTGAGAGGCAGTGGGGGAGGGACAGTGATCCCCTGACCCCCCCTCCAAAATAAGTGGGGGCATTCTGACACCCCCCCCCCCAGTGCTCTCCACTACATCCTTGTAGATTCTAACTAGCTGAGTTATTACTTAGTGATGTTTTGACAATTGTGCTAAGAAGAATATGAGTAACTAAATTAGTTTGGATTAATGAACCTAAAAATTTAATGGGACTTTCAGTTCCATAGATGTACTATATCTTTCAGTGGGAGAGTTCATCATCTGTGCAACTCAGTAATCCTCAAAACTTTCTGAACTAATTTAATTTTTTCTTAGTATTAGTCACTTTTTCATGGGAAGGAATCCTTTGGTTTAGCTTTAAATAATAGATCTTCTATGTATTATTATGGTGCATGAAAAAGCATCTAAAGACATGCAGAACACATCTTCACCACTTGTGTTCAGACATAACTCTTCTAAAATAATGAGGTATGTGAAAGAGATCGTAGCAAGAGAACATCACAATGCCATTCACCTGGAACATAATTTAGGATTATACATTCAAAATTTTCTTTCTTTTTTTAGGTCAGCTGACATAACTGATGAAGGGAGGGAGGCAGTAAAAGAAACTAGGAATCCTTTCCTTTGTTATCTAGAAAAACACTATTATAGTGTTTGCAGAAGCAAAAATAGTAGCACCTCCTTTTCAGAGGACCGGGACACCTTTTTTTTTTCCTGGTGGATCTACTGACATCATCTGCCCTCCCACTTCCCTTTCCCTTCTGAAATTAGCTGTAATTCTCCCAGTAGCTGGCAGGAAAAGAATTCTCCCAGCAACAGTTGTTTATCATTCCCAGTGGCAAAGCAAAGTTTTTGGTGAGGCTTGTCTTGAATGGACAATTCAGATAGGCTGGTGGAGATAAAACTGTGGGAAACTCGTTTGTGCATATGAATCAGCACAGCTATCTGAATCTTTGGAGCCATGGGGACTGTTGTGATGGGTGCCTTCATCTCTAAATTTTACTACCACACCACTGCATTCTTAAAAAAATCTTTGGTACTGAATAAACTGGCCACAAAGTAAAATGCACTGTACAGTGTGGTAAGGCATTTCCTCTGGCTTGCTGTACCCACCCCACTTGTCAGGCAATGATAGAAGGGTATATTGGTTTGGAAGGAATTCTCAAGCTATATTCCTGTTTTTACTGAAATCTAAATTTTTGTATGTGATGTATAACTTTATTACATTATTTTATTGCATTTATAGCAATCCATTTATTTATTTATTTATTTATTTAAAGTTTTTATTTGCCATCCAATACTAAAAGTCTCTGGATGGCTTACAAAAAAAGGGCTGCAAACAATCTATAGCAGGGAATAACAAAACAAATATTATACATAATATGCAACAGTGCCAACATGCTTACAGGATTGCATATATTTCCATTCTTCATAGCTGCTAGCCATTAAATATGCATCTGCTTTCCAGTTTAAAAAAAATCATATTTTTTAGAACTTTCAAGGAACCAAAATAACTGCAGTAGTGAATGCACAAAAAAGCAGCTTGAGAAGTCAGGGAAATCAGAGAGGGTGCTCCCCTCTCTGGAGCACCTGGAGAAGCATGATGTGGTTTACATAGTTCTCCCACTCTCCATTTTATCTTCACAGCAACCCTGCAAGGTAGGCTAGTTTGAGAGTCAGTGACTGGCTGAGAGACACCAGTGAATGTCATAACTGGATGGGGACTGCAACTCAGAGCTCTTGACTCTAAGATCCTGTCCATAACTCTAAACATTACAGCAGTTCGGCTCTCACCACATTGTTGTTGTTGTTGTTAGTCACAAAGTTGCATCTGACCCATCATGACCCCATGGACAACACTCCTCCAGGCCTTCCTGTCCTCCACCCAACTGCTTCAGTGACTCCATCTAGCCACCTCATCCTCTGCCGTCCCCTTCTTCTTTTGCCATCTAATGTTCCCAGCATTAGACTCTTCTCCAGGCAGTCCTTCCTTCTCATTAGGTGGCCAAAGTATTTTAGTTTCATCTTCAGGATCTGGCCTTCTAAAGAGCAGTCAGGGTTGATCTCCTCTAGGACTGACCGGTTTGATCGCCTTGTGGTCCAAGGGACTCACATTACTATACAGCAAAATAGCAAAGCTTTCTGCAAGGTTCACAAAACAAAACTTAACCAGAGCAGAGCATAATATAAAAATCCTAGTTTTAAAGAAGATCAAAACCAAAATAAAACCCAGGATAAACGCTTTCAGTATTTCCCAGGTGTAAATGTGCATGAACATTTTTAAATAGAAGAATTAAGAAGCCAAGGGGTGTCAGGATGCAAGGTTCAAAGCCACAGACCTTTTCTTACAAAGCACTGTTTATTGACCAAAGCACACAAACATCCAGAATGAATCTCTGAGCACATTGTTGAACCCAGTCTAGCATTTACCTCCAGGAACTCTCCTTATGAACATTCCTGGGCCATCCTTTTTGATGGGACCTCCTGAATACAAGCATGCCTGTTCTCTGCACACTGATCCTTTAACTGGGGCACCATCCTCTGCTGAGGACAAGAACCATGGCTGCCTCATCTAAAGGGAAACTCCCTGCTCCAAGTCCTCTCCTACCAACTGTACATCTTAGTTATTCCCAGGGACTGTCTGCCACCTGGACAGTCTGATCTTGAGAGAAGCATCTCCACTTCTCTCATCTCAGAGTTTTGGGATGGTCCACATTTCCAGGCCCCCTCATGTATTTCTCCCCCTTCTTAGGATTCTGATTCTTCTGGAGACCAGCCAGCAACTCTGGAGAATACATGTTCAAAGCAGCCATCTTTCTCACTCTCAGCAGGGGGAGATCTTCGCCTGGTGCTGCAAAGACCACAGCAGAGATGCCAGGCAGGTCTCTATGGTGAGGAAAGCCCACAGCTGTGACACCACTGAAAAGTCTTCTCACTTTCTTAATAGCCACCAGCCTCACTTATTTGGGAGGAGATAGGTGAAGGATATTGGAAGAGATTATACATTTAGAAAATGGTATAAATGGATAACAGTCCACTGCATTATTTTGACATTTAAAATATGCATCAAAGAAAATCCTGTCTAACTGAACCTTTCTGAGTGGTGCACCACTTTCAGCACAAATGGTATCCTAAGATCATTGTCAGATCCTGAGACAATCCTCAAGAGAGGGATACCGATAATCTCCAGATCCTCCAGGTTATGCCTTGTTTGCCTTGTTACCATGTATAAAAACAATGTATAAATGGCTTGGATCTAGGGGACCTTTAAGGACCACCACCTCCAGAACCATCCTGGCCTGCTGGAGAGGCTCTTCTAATGTGATTCTGCGTTGTTCAGGATGTGTGAGAGGGTCTCCTCTGTGGCCCCTGTACAGTTTTGAAGTGCTCCCTTGTGGGAGGTTGGTTTGAGTTTCACCATCTAACAATTTTGTGTAGGTGAGCTTTTTTTATTAACTTTGGTATTCTGTGAGGCACTCTGATCAGTATAAAATGCGGCATTTCTACACTCATTCCTTTCTAACCTGCCAATTCCATTGCACATTTTGCTCCATTCACACCCTTTTATCAATGGTGATTTCTTCTGGAAAGGGGCAGGCCATGTCTGTTGACATGTCTTGAATAATTTCAAGGCTTCCTCTAAGAAGGGCTAAACCTCTTCAGGTTGTGTAAGTGATTCCACTTGCTTCCAGAAGGGTCGTGCCTGCTTGCAGAAGTGGTGGTACCACCTCTTATAAAGGAGAACATGATGGGGCCGAAAGAAATCAGCAGGACACGTGTCCCCTGCTGGAAACTGACCTCTGATGTTTTAGTTAGCTTTCACACTTTATCTCTTTTGGGTTTGTAAATTATTTCCATTATTTATTATTGCATTGCACTGTCCATGATAGCAACCTGCAGCCATTAACTGCACTGCCAAAAAGGCCGGGTTTATTGAGCCAGAATAGGTCAAGGCTTCCCACAGGACATGAAGTTCTGAGCATACTTACACATAGCATTGCTGAAAATGAATGAGTTAGAGCTATAATGCAATGGACATGTATTTCCAAAAGGTATGCTAAGAAATGCTAGCTAAAGTATTTCCCATGAGCTTCCTTTTAGTTGCTTTTCATAATAATTACACCAGAAACAACTTTGCATACTGATAGATGTGTATCCTACTCTTTGAATGACACTGATGGATTGATGTGCCATGTAGTTTTCAGTCTAAAAAGACAAGGGGAAAGATCTGCTGTTCTTACCACCCTAGCACTAATAATTAATAGCAATTAAACAGTCACATGGCACCATTTTAATTAATGAGAAGGCTTGGGCTAGCAATTTAAAGAACAGGAGAATTTGTGAGTTTCCTGCCTTATTTTGGTAGAGTAAGAAGATCTTATTTAATCATGTTGTTCGAACTTGAAGTAATTCTCTGTATAGAATTGAACCACAGGAACACCTGGCTAAATAATTGTTCTGCATAAGAGATTGTATGAGAACTAATTTCTATAGGAGCGGATCCTTGAGGCTGTCTTTTTTGTTTTGTTAACAGAATTGTCTGGGGGATGGTTTTGGGACAATGTTATGTGACAGAATGACAAACATAAGCTGTTTTGTGTTTTTTGATCATAATATTTTGTTTAGATTAGTGTTCTCATACAAACTGGTCTGCCCACTTGTAAGATTATGTGAAAACCAGATCAATAATTTTTAATGTAGTCTCACAATAAGATAGTTTATGTCTAAAAGAAAAATATATTGGTGGTGTGGATAATGACTGCTCATTTCCAAGGAAGGGATCTACACAGCAAGCTATTAGCAAAGGTATCAGCTCCTGTCCATTTTTATCATACTTTCTTTTGGATGAAGTGTAGACCTTATCTAGAATTTATCAGGGGACCAGACCTTCTTTTGAGAAGGAGATGGTATTATGAGGTTGGCCATCTTGATTACTGTAAATGAGCCTATTACCAAGCAACAAATGAGTAGTTAGGGACTTGACAAAACATTAATGCATCCTAATGGCCGGAGGATGTTTTCTCCTCGCTAGCGAGAGAAACACTTTGGAACACGTTTGCATTTGCAGGTTTTTTCTATAGCAAACCTCTGGATATCTGTAGAAACTGCATGCAATTATTAGTAATAACTTCTTTCATGAGGTAGATGTTTTCACAATTTTTTCTTGCTTAATAAAAAATAAGTATATTACAATACTAAGCTTATTCATCAGAATCTAAGAAACTTTAGATCATTTGCAGCAACAATTGTGAATTTATTTCCAGTGCAAACACTTCCTTGACAGGAAGAATATTCCTCAGGACCATAGCAAAGGAAGAAAAAGTTACATTCTTGTGCCTTGCCTTTTGCAACCCTAATGATCATCAGCCTGCCAGGTGATGCTATTTGTCTTTAAAAACAGATGCACATAAATGCAAATATACATTTAGCATGTGCATTAAACATACACAGCTGGTGGAATAAGAGTTCTTCCAAATTTAGTAGCCCAGAAGTTAGGATATAAAAGTAATATTAAAACACATGGTGGTAGATCTGTGGGATACTATAAAGTATCAAGATCTCCACATTTTAATATTAATAAGTTTACCAGTTCATGGGATTAATGTCAACCAACTCAATAGGAGCAAAGGAGATTCTACAAAGAAATGTGTGCTATTATATATTTGTTTTGCATGTAAGGGTGCAATTCTGTATAGGCTTATACAGGAAAAAACTCCTACAGCTCCCAAGATGGTGTTCTAGGAACTAGAAGATTTTCTTCTGTCTACAAATTCATTAGATCACACCATTTTGCACTTACATTACTTTTGTGCATGTACATCCAGAACATCCTCTTGAAAAATGACTAGGTTCTCTAACAAGGAACTGTTGTGGCCCAAAGGCTAATCTTAGGATGAATCAAGGAGGCCTGAGTTTTAAAACTTTTGTCAAACTTCATTTATTTATTTGATTTATACCCTGCCTTTTTTCTTACAAAGAACTCAAAGCAGCTTACATAATTCTCTTCCCCCTGCTCTACATTTTACCCCCAAAACAACAACCCTGTGAGGTAGGTTGGGCTGATAGTCTGTGACTGGCTCAAGGTCACTCAGCTGGCTCCATGGCTGAGCAAGGGCTAGAACTCAGATCACTTAAGTCCCAACTCTTAACTACTATACCACACTAGCTCCAAAATCCATTGGTTTTATTTTAACATGTCCTTTAAGCAAAAAATAGTATATCTATGAAGATGAGGATCTTTTTTATCCCTCTTGTGCAGAAGTGTAAATATGAGCTGTTTGGAAAACGTTTTTGAATGCTTCCTTCTGCAGCAATGAGATTGATTTTTGATCAGAATTGCTGGAAGCTGTTATCAGAAACAGAGCACTGTGACCCTGATCAGTTTCTCAAATTTTATCATTTGTTAAGAGCCAGCATCTGGACTAGTAATTGCAAATGGTTCAATATATGATTCTACTGCATTGATCTGTGTTAATATTTTATTGCAGAGGAAGTTTGACTTTTTATATTTTAGATTTTACTGGACACTGCCCTGGAATAAATTGACAATACCCTAAATGAATAGCACTCCTTTCCCCATTTCCATTTCAAGTGTTTCAGCACATCTTCTCCCAAATGAAGGCACTGAGTTAAAATAATTGTCTCTCCTGTGAACAAGTATTAAAAACTGCCCTGTAATTCGAGACTGAAAGGAATTGCTTATGTATTCTTTGGAATTGATGGATGTATGTACTAGAAGGAACTGTAACAAGCATCCTCAGTTGCTCTTGGACTTTATCACAGATAAATGAACCAATGAGCTGACTAAAAATGGCCATGAAAATAATGATAAAGGCAGAAGCTTGAGAGCCCGTGCAGTGCGGGAGTTCTAGTCCCCACTCTTCCACAGAGCTCACTGGGAGAATTATGGCCAGCCGCAGATTCTCTGTCTAACCTACATCCAAGACTGTTGCTGTAAGGACAAAAATGGATAGAACCTTGTAAGCTGTCTTGGATCCCTTCCAAGAGAAAGAAGGATATAACATAAATGCAATGTAATCATTAGCATCAGTGCAGATCAGTGAAAAGGATTCATCATCAGGTCAGCTTGGACACTATAAGAAAAGAATCCATACACAATAGCAACCAATAGAATTTGATCTGGAATTTCCACTTAGATAAATTTCTGCTTTATCAATCACAATCTTTCTCTGCAAAACCAGAAGCCTTGTAGGATAACTCTGAGTATGCATAATGTTAACTAAATAACTATTGGTGCTGTCGAGAATGGGGTTGCTCCTCCATGCACTGAAAACTGCCGAGGCCTTCTTAGTTATAAGCGGCCTATAAATACTTGTGAAACGTATTTTGCCACAGACCTTTTTCTTTGCAAAGCATTTTTTAATTTACCAAAAAAGCACAAAACATCCAGAATGAATCTCTGAGCATGTACAGAGCAGTTTGTTGAACCTAATCTCGCATTCACCTCCAGGAACTCTCCTTATGAGCATGCCTGGGCCCAAACTCTTTGGGAGGGGCCATCTGAAAGCAGGCACTGCTCCTCTCTGCTGAGGACACATCATGAGGTCAGGAGCCATGCCTGCCACATCTGAGTCTAAGAAACTCCCCTGCCCCAAGTCCCCTCCTGCCAACTGTACATCTTGGTTATTCCCAGGGACTGCCTGTCCACCTGGAGAGACTGGCCTTGAGATAAGGATTCTCAGTGTCCACATTCCCACTCCCACCTTTCCAGTTCTGCTTTATATTCTGATTCTGATTCTTCTAGAAGTCCTTGAGAAAGGGCACCCAAATAAGCCATATTTCTCTCTCCCAAAAGTTATAAAGGATGGAGCAGTAGAGTCAGGGCCTATATATTGTAGGGTAGTATGCACAGGAACATGTTGCATGCCCCCCATGGTATTCCTAGTGGTGGAGGCTGCCCTAAGCTAGGGCAGTTTCTTTCCCCCAACCACAATCCTAACCCACAGCAGTGGTATCCCGAGTACACTATTTTAATTATTCCCATAGAAATTAATAGAACTTATTTATTTATATGGGAAGTAAAGGAGTGGGATTTAATCTGTCAAAACATATGAACAGCAGGGAAGTTTAGCTGTTCACTCCTTTAGATGACTGATTTACTTTGTCCTAGAGATGTCAGTGCTTGAATACAGATAAGCCTTATTCAAGGATTGCCACTTAACTATGACTGCTGCTGAAATACGGTTTACTGTGTTATCTGAACCCACCTGCACCAACAAGTCATGGCATGTTAATCAAAACACTGTAACCAATGAAAAGATCCCATGATTTCTTGTTAGATTGCAAATGTGGGTTGTTCACCATGGTTTGTTACCCTGAGTTTGGATTACATGATAACCCACATTTCAATATCAACCCATAGTTCAATGACAACCCACACTTAACCCATACTTAACCTTTGAATGAATATGGATTTATATTGTCTGAACCCAGCCAGTAGGAACAGCCCTGTATAATCCCTGGGCCAAGCTGTGATATTTTGCTGCCTGAGGCAGAGCAGAGAATTGAAACCCATCTGTAGGGCAGCGGCCCAGCCTGCAGAAGCTATAGTCTCCCCAGCTAGCTAGTCCAGATTTGGATTGGGAGGAGGATCAACAGAAAGTTACCAAATGAGATTATTCAGGCAGAGAATGGGAACAAAATTGTTTTGGAGCAAGAGTGAGACATTATTGAACCGGGAAGGGTAGCAATCAAGAGGAAGTTCTTAGAACCTATCAGCAAGCATCAAGCCAAGAGAGCAGATGAACTGTTCCCACTGTATAGCCCTCAAGCAGTGTGAGCCACCCTGAGGGAGGAGTCAAGATCTTTCTGTTATCATGTTCTCTGAATGCAGCTGAAATAACAAATCATGGTGAATAACCCACAGTTAGAACCCAAAAGACTATGAGTTCTCTTCATAGGTTATTCATGGTTGACAACCCATGGCTTGTTAGCGCTACTGGGCTCTGGCAACACGATAATGCATGTTTCAACAACAATCCACACTCAACTCATATTCAGCCCCTTTGTGTGATTTATCATATTGTCCGAACGCAGTCAGTGAAAAGTACAAAAGTCTGTATTTTGCAATTGGGGAAGGCATGTACGTGCCGTTTCTTTTAAATCTGAAGGTGTATATGAATGTGTATTCATGTGTATTTAAATATGAAGGTGTATATGAAGGTGAATTCATGATAGTATTCATTGGCTGAAAAGATTACTTTTTTCAGTCTCATACAAAAGGCTTGTTAACCTTTTTCAGTTCTGTGACTCCCCTTGTCTGCATAACCTGCACTGCTTTGTGCTTCTTTACTTACAACAATAAAGGCAGAATGAGGTAGAAAAGCAGGAAGTCAAAAGGTAGCAGTGAACGCTTCTCTCACCTGCCGGCCTTTTCCCCTTGTCCTCCAGTTCCTCATTTCTGGGCCAGGCATATTTCCAGACTTAGATCCTTACTCAGGAAAAAAAGAGAGAGTCCAGGGATGTTGGGACCCAGTGAAGGGTGACGAAGGATGGACTGAGCAATCTGTCCTGCCCAGTGTTCTTGCAATTGAAATTGTACATCTGCTTGTCTCATGTGTTGAGAGTTTTTCATGTTTTCTGACATTATTATTATACACATGTATGACTTTACCCTAAACTTTGCTGGCTGTGAAGAATGCAGTGGCCTTGAAAGTTCAGTTAGTTAAATTGGGGCTTGCAATAATGATGGAGAGATGTGCTTTATTCCCATGGTTTAATCACCTTTCAATTAAAGAGAAAAAATAACAAAATAGTAGGTTTTGATACAGAAGTCACAATTTTAAAAGTTTGAAAGTAATGAGATATTACTGTAAAAAAATTTTTTTTTTTTTGGTTAGGGAATAGAATCAACTGTCATCTGATCACAATTTTTTTCTTTTTCATTCTGACAGCTCCACTATATTTTGGCTGAGTCAAAGAAAGAAAAGGTCATATCCTATCTGTTATGTTTGAGAATTCCAGTTTTATTTAGAGCAGACTTTTTGAAATATTTTGAAAAGATAGATACAAATGGAACCCTAGTTGAACCCTTCTCTATATTTTATTTGCTTTATAGACATTATAATGGAGAGTCTTTCGCTGAATCAAGATGTTTTATTTATATATCTATTATGCTATTTGCATGTTTAAGTCTATGACCTATTTAGATATTTTAAAATTCACTTGCATAATAACATTTGATATTGGTATTTATAGTAGATTTCTATGGCGATAAGCTAACCTTTTATGTGGAGAACTCTTGACCAGGTTGCTACCTTCATATGAGGAAAGTATCTGCTTTCTTCTTCCTTTGAGTTTTGACATACGCAATCATTTCTGGGAAGTCTATATTCCTGCTATAACATGCACACAGGCAGAGTAGCTATGTTCAAATGATAGGCTATGGGGTGGGAAGCCTCCAAATCCAAGGGTCACGTTGAGGGGACTGCAGTGGTCAGGCCAAAGCAAAGTGAATTTACATCCCATATACACATTGGGAGACAGTGTAGTAGTTTGTGTGTTGGACGGACACTCAGAAGACCCAAGTTCTAGTCCCCATTCAGCCATGAGCCAATGAGTGACTTTAGGCTAGTCACTGACTTTCAG
Source organism: Varanus komodoensis (assembly GCF_004798865.1). Lineage (NCBI taxonomy): Eukaryota > Metazoa > Chordata > Lepidosauria > Squamata > Varanidae > Varanus > Varanus komodoensis. Next base: position 49,057,295 of record NW_025336087.1, read on the forward strand.
CCTAATCTATCTCAGAGGGTTGTTGTGAGGATAAAATGGAGATGAGGAGGAAAAGGAGTATGTAATTTGCATTGAAGGGTTTTGTTTTTTGCTGGATAAAGGTGGGGTACCTGCAATTAATAAAAGAAATAATATATGCCACACAGTTTTTTTCATTTTTGAGTGATCAGCAGAGCAGTATCAGTATGTGTGTGGGTCTGGGAGAGTAACAGGTGCAGCTGAGTGACAGAACTCCATAGCCCCCTTTCCCCATTGTGGTCAAGAAAAGAGTGTGTGTGGGACACTGGAAGGGAAGTTTAAACCTTCCTTCCCTGAGATTTCCTCCTGCCCTGGTCTGCTGATGTCTGGAGGTCATAGAAGCAGTGGAGAAATGGAGCAATCCTGATCAAGTTGGGTAGGCCACAGCAGGCAATCCCATCTTTGACCCACATCCAGGCCAGAGAGTCTCTAACTGTCTATAAGTTTAGGACAGATAGACTGGGAGTTTTGTTTTAAAAATGAAAGAAATGTAAAATGTATTTAATATAATATTTTGCAACTCAGATACTAAAACAAACATAGCTTTTCACTTATTTAAATTGTGCCTTTTGAGTTTTCACTTTTCCCTTTGCATTATTCTTCCTCTGTATAGCCACTCTTTTCTGCCACTCTATGATCTTCTGCACAGTCCTGCTAATTGCTGTACAGGAAGTTCTGTACAGCATAAGAACAAGTTCTGTTCCAAGAGCACATTCTTAAGTTCAATTTGTTCATAAGTCCAACAAAGGTAGCCAAGGTACCTAACTAACACAATTGGCTATATAGCACTATACTCCAATAGGTTTATTGGAGTACTTCCATTGTAGTACTCCAATAAACTTCCATTGATGTCACTGGAGGACTTCCAGAAGTTATTCTTCTGGGTACATGGCAGTGTGGAAGTGCACCATGTTGTTCATCTGATGGGTTCTTCCTCAGATGATGTTAACATTAGCTTGGTGTGACCTACTTTGTGCTTTGCTGGACTCACCTCTCTCAATTATTACAGTAAAGTACACAAACACATGTTTGTATCTTTGAAAGTTTGCAGCTTGAAGGTTCATATGTAGGGGACCTCCTGTATTTACTTTTGGTTTCATTCAGTACTGAGATAAGACTCTATACAGAGCTGTTCCTTGCTTGCTTTTCCTCTAGGTGGACTTGTGCTATAGCAGAATAGCACAAATGCAACAGGGGTAGATCTATTCTAGTCCCCTTTCCATTAATCAGGAACTGCTGCTTCAGTATTAAAAAAAACTCGTTTACTACTGTTGGGGCATGCACTAATAAAAATAGTGCAGTTTCTACTTGTGTTACATACAAACACAATTGTAAGAGAAGTAGAAGAGATTCAAAAGGTGATGTGTGCAAGGAAAATGACCATTAAAAAGGAAGCTTTGTTTTATTTATTTATTTAGGAGACTTCTATGCCGCCCCATTCGCCAAAGCCTCGGGGCGACTCACATCCATGCAGAGATGCAAAGGAATGAATAAGCAGAGATCATTGCAACAACAAAGGAAAAAGTGACAACTCCTCTGGTCACCCCACAAAAAAATCATGGAGAAAGGGGTGGGGGGCAATGAGAGAGTCTGTGATGGTGGTGTTGTACTGTCCTCCCACCTCCCATGGGGCAAAGCCTGTGGGACCAGCTCCACATTCTCATCCACCTAAAGCAAGTGCATGCCAACTTTCCCAACAGTAATTGCCACTGGAATAAAAGTGGTTTATTTTGGAAGACCACTGAAGGGAGTGATTTACTGAGTAGTGTCGTGCCTAATGACTCGGAGGAGTCGTTAGCACACATAAGAGAGAGAGAAGCTTCCAGTGAGAGTCAGGCTTTAGAGCAAGAAGATTTCTACTTGGTGCTCATAGCACAAACGCCCCCCCCTGCCACCTGACTCTGATGAAGTTTTTGTCCAGCCTGCAGAAATTGCTGAGCAGACCGTGGGACAGCCTGTTGCCATGGGGAATGCCCAGCTGAGGAGAAGACTTCAGCGTTTGAGCCAATTAGAAGAGAGACAAAGTCAAAGAAGGAGGGAGAGGAGTTTATCTAACCCTCTTGGGGGGAGGCGTTTGCTTAGGGTTAAGAGTGCATCATAAATCTGAGATAGGTCAGAAAGGAGGGCTCAACTGTGTTGCATAGAACTACCATTAACAGCTCCTGTACTATTCATCGCCTGTGTATCTTTGAAGTTGTTTAGAATAAAAGGCTTTAAACTTTCATTGCCTGTATCTGTGTAATTAGGAAGAGTGCTCCAGCCTCATGACAAGTAGACATATACTTCAGCTTCTTTTCAGCTAATTGTTCCTTGAGACAAGGGAACAGCAGAGATATTCCAAAGTTCATTTTTCAAAGGGGAAGAGAGCAAGGAAGCAGAATTTCCTTCACTGTCCAGTTTACTGAGCAAGTTAGATTGAGAGGGGAGCCAATGGAGGGGATGAGGAGAAGCAACTGAGGGATTTCCTTCTCAGAGTTGCCATTGTTTTGCAGAAGCCCTGGTAGAGATTTCCTCTCCCTACTTAACCTACTGAAGCCTCTCCTCCTGGCCCCAGCACAGTACTGCATCCTTGGCACACTGATATACATACCAGGAAAAACATATCAAAAAGGCAAGAAATAACTATCCTGAAGAAATGCAGGATATAATGGGAGAAATGGTACCGGGGGGGGGGGGGGTTGGAGTATCATGTGACACTCACCAGCGCATCAGGCATTACAATGCTGATAAAATTGCAGAATTGAAATGCGACCCAGAAGAAAGACTGTCATTTGTTGGGAACCTGTGGCATATTTGGTCCCGTGCAATCTCAGCAGAGGTAAGCCTTAAACAGTGGATTTAATTAAGAGGCTGTTGCTTGCACATGGATTTGTGAAAATCCACATTGAGAGCCTTTTTAATTAAAAAAGTAAAAAGTTGTATTTACTTACAAACAATCCATATGTGACTTGCACACGAAGGAGAGATGTTCATGCAGGACTTCTTGCTTCATTGTTAGCTGGTTAGCTTAGAGAGGAGGAGAGAGGGCAATGGTCATGTAACCTTTCTGTCTTTTCAGGTGAGGTGGGAAGTGGAAAGAGACAGGAAGGCTCAAGCAGCGATATCAGTCTCATTTTGTATGTGGCATTAACCCCTTCCCTTCAATCTGGATAGTGGACAGGACCATGCAGCGTTAATGTAGGCAATGGTACACAGACTGTTGCCCACTCTGTAATTTAATACTTCATTTTCACAGTGCTAATAAAAATCAGGAAAGTCCTCTGAAAAAACAGAAGTGAAACTGAAAGCTCACATCATCTAAGGAGCCTGCAAATAACCAGGAGTGAGGGATATGAACCCACCATAGATACCTCCTGCAGAAAAGCCCTCAGGCTCTGCTGACCTTTTACCTACCATCAACTCTGATTTCTTTTCTGGATTTTCTTCCCAACACTCTCAGTATTCCAGACTCTCAGCTTCCTAGACTGATGCTTATTCTGTTGTGCCTAATCACTGGTCATTTATTTTCTCCAACCAGAATTTTCCAGACAATAAAATGTTGAGATTCAGGCAATCTGACAGCTTATTGGTTTCTAAGTAAGGATCAATTAGACTGAGCTTCACCTCCCTTTTTGATTCCATTCTCCAATATAAAAGCAGTGCATTCTAATATCCTGAGCAATTTTGTGAGGAACAGTGGTGTATAAATACAATCAATCAATGACAACTCAACGATATAATAAAGCCCTCAAGGTAACAGCTCTACTGGGGATGGGGAGTAGGGCGCATTTATACAATCAAGAAATTGTACAAGCAAAGCTTGCAGGAAGCTGTGCAAGTTGCTATTTTGAATCTATATGGCATGTGTCATATGAATCGGCGAGGGTGAATTATTGGTGTGGTTAACAATCTACCCACAACCCTAAAACTTTCCTTGGATTCTGGGTGGTTTGTTAACCATGATTACAACAAATGTTCATGGTACAACATGCTATGGTTGTGGTGTGAATATTCAAAAGCTGCCCACCATGCACTGGCAGACATTGGAAACCACTTGACTTATATAAGCCATGATAGACCACAGTGATCAGTGAATCCATTCAATGCAGGTTTTATACAGTGACAGTCTAAATAAGCCATAATTATTTGGTATCTCTGCTCTGAGTAGGTCTAACATCAGATATGAACCTGCATGTTTAGGCTCAGTTAGCAGCAAACTGCTAACCTTTTAACCTCATTCAGTTAAAAATACACAGACTAATCTAATAATACAGAAATGGTGCTTATTTTTAAATTTATACATAGAAACATAGAAACAGAGCGAGTCAGAAGGGGTCTCCCAGGCCATCTAGTCTGACCCCCGGCTCCAGTCAGCTTCGCCCTTGACATGACTACCATGTGCATGTCTAACCTATCCTTGCGTCTGTATACAATTTGTTGAATAATTTTTCCTTCAGGATTTTCCACACACCATCAGAGCAGTTTGATTTCCAGTTCCCTGGAATGTATCCTAAGGAATAGTCACCAGTTTTATATACAAAACCTGTAGCTTGCTGGTAGAGTTTTAATTAATTTTATGGAGGACCAAGCTGATGAAATCCTGCAGTAAGTGCCAGTCCCGAAAGAACAGAAAGAGAGTAAAATGGTTGAAACCTTTACAAAGCACTGCATTTGTAAGAAGTATGTGATTTATAAATAAGTGATATTTAACCTCCACAGTCAAAGGCCCTTGGAACCTCTAGAGAGTTTTCTCATGACCTGGCAGACACAATGGCTTCTAGCCTTTTCAGGCTTGTGGGTACCGTTGGCAATTTGAGAAAAACTGTCCTGGGCAATTTCTCCACAAAATAGCTACCATGGGGGGCAAGTCAAGTCACAGCTTGATCAGACAGCAGAGATGGGATCTTAACCTTGTTACACCAAGCAACTTTTTGAACCATTATTTCTTTGCTCTACCAGGAACCCATTTTAAGCACTTTATCTTTTCCCTTGCTATCTACCAGTCATTTTGTTCCCCCACACACCAATTCTCATTCAATATGGAATTCTAAAATCCATTCGCTGCATCTCCCTTTTTTCTCTCCTCCTGGATTATCGCCCACTCATCTCGGCACACACAAGCAAGCACCCTATGCATTCATCATGCATATGTACGTTACATGTACAAGTGCATCTGTTGTTGTTGTTGTTGCTAGTCATGAAGTCATGTCCGACCATCGCGACCCCATGGACAACATTCCTCCAGGCCTTCCTGTCCTCCACCATCCCCTGGAGTCCACTCAAGTTCACACCAACTGCTTCAGTGACTCCATCCAGCCACCTCATCCTCTGCCATCCCCTTCTTCTTTTGCCATCAACTGTTCCCAGCATTAGACTCTTCTCCAGTGAGTCCTTCCCTCTCATTAGGTGGTCAAAGTATACCTACCCTTAAACTTTCTCTTTTCGCCTTTCTTTCTATGTAACCCCTATCTGTTCATTCATTGTTATTGTTCAGTCGCAAAGTCGTACCCAACTCTTTGCGACCCCATGGACAACATTCCTCCAGGCTCTCATGTCCTCCAACATCATCTGGAGTACACCCAAACCCACACCCACCTCTCCAGTGATCCCATCCAGCCACCTCAACCTCTGCCATCCCCTTCTCCTTTTGCCTTCAATCGTTCCCAGCCTCAGGGTCTTTTCTAATGAGTCCTTCCTTCTCATTAGGTGGCCAAAGTATTTGAGTTTCATCTTTAGTATCTGGCCTTCTAAAGATCACCCTCTCCTCTTTCACCCTCATCAAGCGGCTCTTTAGTTCCTCTTCACTTTTCCTCTTTAGTTCCTCTTCACTTTTCTGCCATTAGTGTTCATAGAGACAAACACACGATGCTGTCCAGTCTCCCAACTTACTTCCATTTTCCCTCCCTTGCCGTTCCTGTTGGCTTCCTTGATCTCCTGCTGCCTTACCCTTGCCAGCGTTTTCCTCCATGGTTCACCCTAGTTTCTGCCACTTTCTTTACACCCAGTTTCCCTGCCCACAGCTTACCAGATAGTGACAAATGTAAGCTTTCCTTTCCTCCACACCTTCTTTTTCTTGGAGGTGCTCTGCAGAAGAAAATATTGGTTTATAGCTGTCTGCCATTTTTATTTCCTAAGAATGTCTCTGTACATGTTATTGAGATGCCTTCATAGGAAATGAAGATGACAGTAGTTCAAAGCCCTCACTTGTTTAGAAGTGTTAAAAGCTGCTAGGAATACAAACACATGCACATATCAGGAAGGCAGGAAATTTTAGTGAGTGCCAAGAAGCTGTCTGTTCTCCACAGGCACCACGTTGCTCACACCTGCCCTGCACTAGCAGAAACCACCGAGGAACTGATTTGTAGTAGCTTTTGATGAAGACAAGTTGTCATGACAATTACACTTCAATCCTGCTAAAACTTTTCAAAAGGCCATGACCTAGACCAGTGATGGCAAACCTTTTAGAGACCGAGTGGCCAAACTGCAACCCAAAACCTGCTCATCCTTTCTGCCCGCTCTAAACACATTTCAACAATCAATATCATGCCAGGACACCTTGTTTTTGTAACCCTAACCCTGCCCTGGTGCACAACCCAATCCCTAATTATAGGGCGAAAGTTCCATAGAAAAGAGGGCAATTTTGAAAAGCTGTCCTTGAATAGCTTTTTCTGCACTGTTCATATTTCTGCCCATTCTAAACACATTCCAACCATCAAAATCATGCTGGGATACCTCGTTTTTCTAACCCTAACCCTACCCTGGTGCACATCCTTAACCCTAATCTAGGGGTAAAATTCCAGTGAAAAGAAAGTGATTTTGAAAAGCCTTCCTTGAGTAGATTTTTCTGGACTGCTCATCCTTTCTGCCCATTCCAAACACATTCCAACCATCAAAATCAAGCCAGGACACCTTGATTTTCTAACCCTAACCTTTCCCTGGTGCACACTCCTAACCCTAATATAGGATAAAATACCATTGAAAAGAGGGCGATTTTGAAAAGGCCTTCCTTGAGTAGATTTTTCTGGACTGCTCATCATTTCTACCCATTCTAAACACAATAAAACCTGAAAACTGAGGTTGTAGTTTAGAAAAAACACCTCACAGCCAGTCCAAGCAAATATCTATCTATCTATCTATCTATCTATCTATCTATCTATCTATCCATCCATCCAGGGCTTTTTTTTGGTCATAGAATGCACTGGAACAGAGTTCTGGCAACTTTTTTTGACGGATTTTTCCAAGTGATTGTGAATTGCCCTGTTGGGCGTAGCAGATTGGCGGCAAAAATCATTAACATAGTGCCTGTGGGCTGCTTGTGTGTCAGCGTTGATTGTCGGTGCTGATTGTGAGGGTGCTGCTCGGCTTGGGATGCTGCTCGGCTTGGGATTGCTTGTGTGATTGCGCACTGAGTGCTTACTGTCGGCAGCGACCATTGTGTAAAAGTGTGACCCCAAGACGTGAGGCCCATGCACCTTTTTTTTTTTTTTTTTTTTACAAAAAAAGCACTCTCTGTCTGTCTGTCTGTCTATCTATCTGTCTCCTTGGCAGAACACTGACTGGCCATGCGAAAGCTTGGATGAGTCGCGGCTAATGAGTCATGGCTTGTGACATCATCACCTGGTGCTGCTACTCCTTTCCAAGTATGGCCATGGCCCTATGTGCACTGTTATCCGATGCTTGGCTGCTGGGTGATGCTGGAGCAACTCAGCTTGTGTGCCGACAGAGAGGGCTCTGCCGGCCCGCTGTGGCCTGCATGCCATAGGTTTTCCACCACTGGCCTAGACCCATCAATCAGAGGAAGTCAAGCAGCAACAAGGAGAAACTAAAAATGCTTTCAGATCTAGAGATAGCAGATGGGCACAAACTGATGGCCTCCTGACACTGTCCTTGGAATTCCAGCTCAGAAACCTCAGAACAGGGACTTTGAAGGCTGAGCCCTGCCTCTTATGCAGCTGGCTAGAAAGAACTATGCTGCATGGCCCCCAGAGGAGGCAGTTGGGGCTTGGAGAAGCAGATGCAGGGTGTGTCAGAGGCGAAGAGGGGAGGAGGTTGCTGCTGAATGATTCCTAGTGGAACCACCATCCATCCCTCTCTAGCACTTCATCTAGACATTCAGAAAAGGCAGCCTGGAAAAATACATAGCACCATGCATGGTAGTGTTAGGGATTGTTTCTGCCTTGCCTGCCCTGTGCACTGGATGCACAAAGCTCTCTGAGTTCCGAGGCTTATGTGCATCTGAAGCAGATGGCATTGGATTGTATCCTCAGATGGTTTGCATACAGAAGCTGGAAAGCAACAGAACTGAGAGATGGATACACTTAAGAGAAGCATTATGAGTAGCCTCCAGAGTATCCTCTATAAGATAGGTATAAAAGCAGTATAGGAAATGCAGTAACAGTCCAGTATATGCCAGTGCTACCTGCCCAGCTGGAAAAGCACAATATTGCTTTTCCTTTTCCTTAAATGCAAAAGGAAAGGTTGATGTTGGTCTCTTTCTTAAACCACTGCAACTTGGCACAATATTGTCCAACAAATGTTTCTTTAAACATTTTGGGAAAATGCCAAGTGAATATAAAATACCCCTGAAAACAGACTCAATCCCTGCTGCCTTAATTATACTGAGGTGTGTGCCTTTGCCACTGAGGCACCAGTAAAAGAAGAACGGCTAAGAATGGAAGTGATAATAAAGTCTGAAGAGTCTACATATTGGTCTTACGGGATGGTGCTGATTCTAAAACTTAATGATGAGATGCAGATTTGCATTCGTTTGACACAGTTGAACAGATGCACTGGGAGAGAAAGACCAGGAAAGAGAGGAAGAGAGAGAGAATCCTACTTTTAGTGGCGCACATACTGAAAGCACAGTTCATGGGGATGAAGCATGAAGGAGGTATATAAATATTTAAGATAAGAATGCTAGGTTAGATGGAACTACTCTTTATTTTTGGATGCTAGAAAAGGTTTCTGGAAAATTCTTCTTGCTTCAGACTTCAGAAACTCCAGAAAAGATCTTGCTGCTGCTGTTATTGGTCTGCCTTGGTCAGTCGTTATTCCTGGGGCATTATATCATACTTCACCTGCAATCAAAGGCTTTCCATGGATATATAACAACTGCTTAGATTTCTTGGAATGGCCAAAAATGTAGACCATTTTGTATAAAATTTTGCTAATTATCAAAACCCCCTGAAAATTCTTAAGTGAAAAGTTTACATGAATTTGGCGTTCACTCCAATGAATCAGTTTCATTAATCAAATATATATACTTTGTTCTTCTTTAATGTTAGCCCAATATGGCCACATTTGGGAGACATATTGAGGATGTTTCATCCCTTGGATTGGGAGTGGCAAGGCAGGGACCACAAATTGTTCTCATCTTAAGAGCACATGCAGAAACAAGATGACTGCAAATAGAAAAAGAAACTCTTGAAGTGAAGTAGATTTATGTGTTGCTGATAATATATCTTGTTGGCTTGACATTTACCATTTAGACCTTGTATCTCTTCCAGAAGACAAATCTTTCCAAGGGTCCAAGAGTTTATCTCTGGATAGCAAAAGTTATCCATCGGATTGAATAACACTCTGGATAACAATTTAATGAGTTACTATCTATAGGGGTTTCCCTGCCTATGGAATAACCTTGTCAGCCTCTTTGTTGTTGTTGTTCAGTTGCAAAGCCGTACCCGACTCTTCATGACCCCATGGACAACATTCCTCCAGGCTCTCCTGTCCTCCACCATTCCTCAGGGTCCACCCAAGCCCACACCCACTCCCCCAGTGACTCCATCCAGCCACCTCATCCCATGCCGTCCCCCTCTTCTTTTGCCATCTATTGTTCCCAGCATTAGGCTCTTCTCCAGGGAGTCCTTCCTTCTCATTAGGTGGCCAAAGTCTTTGAGTTTCATCTTCAGTATGTGGCCTTCTAAAGAGCAGTCAGGGTTGATCTCCTGTAGGACTGACCGGTTTGATCGCCTTGTGGTCCAAGGGACTCGCAGGAGTCTCCTCCAGCACCACAATTCAAAGGCCTCAATTCTTCGGCGCTCAGCCTTCCTTATGGTCCAACTCTCACAGCCAAACAATACAACTGGGAAATCCATAGCTTTGACTATACGAACTTTTGTTGGTAGGTGGATGTCTCTGCTTTTTAGTATGCTGTCTAGATTTGGCATAGCTTTCCTCCCAAGGAGCAAGTGTCTTTTAATTTCTTGGCTGCAATCACTGTCTGTGGTGATCTTGGAGCCCAAGAAAATAAAATCTCTCATTACCTCCATTTCTTCCCCATCTATTTTTCAGGAAGTGATAGGACCAGATGGCATGATCTTAGTTTTCTTAATGTTGAGTTTCAAGCCAACTTTTGTGCTCTCCCCTTTCACCTGCATCAAGAAGCTCTTTAGTTCCTCTTCACTTTCTGTCATTAGAGTGGTATCATCTGCATATCTGAGGTTGTTGATATTTCTCCCAGCAATCTTAATTCCAATTTGTGATTCATCTGAAAGTGTAGGAGGCTGATATAGCTCAGTTATCCCCAGACAACTTTAGATAATATGTATTGACTAAATATTTAGGTGAATCATTCTCTGTACGGTCAAGAATTGACTCATGTTTCAAACCAGAATGATGGCAATATCTGATGCAATAAGAAAATTTTATAAAGTGTCTTAAAGTTCATGAGGTCATTACCATCTGTGAAGTCAAACCTGACCAGACAGTGTGGTGGCCTTGTCTATGGAAGACATAGAGAACTGTATAGTAGCTGACAAATTTTATATTTACTACAAATAGTCAGTGATTTGAGTTCTCTGGAAAACTGTGAACTGGAAAATTAGGTTAATTTACAAAGGATCATAGTATAGGGAATTCTTCAGTTGCTTTGTAAAAAGTTCTGGTGCCCTATAGCAGGGATGGTCAATTTGTGGTCCTCCAGCATATGTTTTGAGCCACAGAATCCAACATCCATCACCATTGCTTATGTTGTCTAGAGTTGAAGAGCGCTCAGAGAGCTCTAGGCAAAAACATCTGGAGGTCTACAGGTTTTGCACCATGGCACCAGCATATTTGTTTAGCATGTTTATTTTACTTGTATTTGGTAAATAATGATTTTATCCGATGTTCATTTGAAGATGGAAAATTAGAGCATACTTGACATAATTTAAATACTATATAACATAGAATTTTATTAGAATACTACTAAGCATTTAAAAATGATAGCATTTACTTCCTTTACATTGTTACACATAGGAATAAAACAGATACTGAAAGTGCTTGACACACTAACTTTACAAGCCAAAGAATTATGCATGAAATCCTGGTAACCACTCAGCTGTTTCAATAGAGTTCAGTTCCAGGTTGTTGGGGCACCTTTAGTGTTGCTGTAATTATCTTTTGAGTGTGTCATACAGGTGGCTCTCCACATTCACGGGGTTAGGGGTGCAGGACCTCTGTGAAAGTGGGAAAACTGCAAATATTTCTACCTCCCCACCCAAAAGCATTAACTCATAATGCCATACGTGTGCTGGTAGCTGCATTACAATTACTTCTTTTGCAATTCAGATCACTTTCACCTTAGAACAAGCAGGGGATTGGACCCAATGGTCCTTCCAGCTCTACTGTTCTATGGTTCTATGATTCTCAGACCCAATGCACCAGAGTGGCCTACTCCAGGGAAGCTTGTCCTGCATTGCATTGTATTGTGTTGCGAGCCTAGCATAAAATAAAATTTCCTAGCATAAAATATCCTTCATTTTGAGCACAGATAAATGAGTCACAGTTTTCTGTCCCTGTTTTCAAATACTTAGTAGCTGACTTTGATTTTTATGTACACCAGTAGAAGCCCCCTTCTGTTACAGTGATAAGGAAACAGAATAAGCAGTTAGAACCATAAAGAACATAGTCCAAAAAATAAGGACCTGCAATACAGTCAAACTTATATACCATTTAAACCTCCTGGTGCTTGGATGAAGTATATGCATGCAGTCCTAGCAATCAGTACAGCTAACCTGACTTCAAAATTAGTTTTTCTGTGAGAATTCTCTTAGAAAGATAACATAATAAAGGCTAGAAAAAAATGCTGATTCAATGCCTTATTCACAACCACAAGTCTCCCAATGTTTTTACCACAGCAGGAAATTTGAACTCCAGATATAGGTATATGAAGAACTGCCAAGGCTATTGCAGAGTCTCCCTTATATGTAGCAGGGACAACAATTAGAATTCCCTGGCAGAAGCTAGAGCACCTCAGTCATTTCATTTATCAGAGCACATGGCTTACATGAGAAAGATTAATTTTGTAGAACATCCCAGTTGAAAGACTCATATTGTAGAAAAGAAAAACAAAAGCTATGTTTAAATACAGGGTCCATTATATGTTGCATTTCAAAGAGCATCATCTAGTAGAAAGGAATTCTAGTAAAAGAAACATTCTTCTGTCTAGCTGGATTATATTAGGTAGGTACAGGTTTGTGATATGCTTGTATTAAAGTCTTTGGAAAAAGTCATAGCTGTCTCATTTTCATTGCTTCATAATGAAAGTTTCTCTACAAGAAAGCCTTGGGCATACGGGCTTTTCTCAGACCCACAAGACAAAGGGATACAAAGGATAAAGAATAAGGTGAGAGAAAGGATAAGAAGTAGCAAGAAATGTGGCAAGAGAAGGAAATAGGCCACAATAGGAAATCTGAAAAGCACAATAGCAATGGAGTTAGGCAAATTCATCCATGGGAAATTTTGAGAACTAGTGACTAAACAGAACAAGGATGATGAAAGCCCATCTATATTTGAACTGCCCTGATAAGACTTTGTGCTGGTTTAGCCGCTACAGCTGATGATGGATAAGGACCTGTGACAATACTACAGACCTTTATCTGTAACTTCATAACCATTCAGGAATATTTTCTTCTTTTTAAAATAGGAGCCTCGGTCCACTCAGTTATAGAACCTCTTTCATCTCATAACATCACTTTATAGGACCACTTGATGAAACATGAATTAATTATTCTTTCTTATCGATATGCTTCCAAAATATTTAAAGAATATTGGGACACCAACATGACATCTGTTGTTACCAGATATTATTGGCAATACACTGTGCGAATATTCAAGTTACATTCATAGACTGCATGTTCTAAGTGCAATATGGTAATATTTGAGTATTTTAAATCCATGTCTTAGTGCAGATGCTTTATTGAAACTGTATGAGAAATTTAAAAAAAATGTAATGCATTTATACGCGGGCTAGGCATGGCTAGTCAGGACCCACACCACGGCAGGAACCCACTGATAAGGGTCTCCTGGACTTGTCCTACTTCACTACTTCCCTTGTTCACTACTCTGCTTCATTACTACAGAATAGAATACTAGAATAGAGTTATATTCTATTCTGACCCAAACAACAGTGATGGTGAGGGGTGTGTGGCACTGCCTGCCAAGCAAGCAGGTTGCAAGGAAGAATTTCCTGACAGTGAGAGCAGTACGAGAGCAGTGGAACCAGCTGCCAAGAGAGGTTGTGCGCTTTTCCACACTAGATGCATTGGAATGTCCAGAGAAGCAATTGGACAATTATCTGATCGGGATGGTGTAACTGGCATCCTGCACAAGCAGGGGGTTGGACTCGATGGCCTTCTGACCCAGCTGTTCTGTGAATCTGTAAAGGACCAATAGTGGCAAACGACAATGGTTGTGAGGAGATAAAGGGCCCATTGTGGATGCCTTGCCTTTATCCTCCAAAACCTAGATCAGACAGTGTGTTCAATAGATATATCCAGTAGATATGCAAATTGAGGCTAAGAATGCATATATCCTCTTGTCATTTTTTCCTAAAAGAAATTTTGGATAATTCTGATAAGTGTCCAGTACAATACCATCTAATTTTAATTTATTGCTTAAAGATTATAATGACCCTTTCCTGAGTAACTTTGTCCCTGTAAAAGTGTGTGTATGTGTGTTCTTACATTTTTTCTTTTTTCTTTTTACTTTTCTTTCCTTATCCAAACCTGTCACATTATCTGAACTTCAAATGCCAAAAACAATCTTCATTGCTCATGAGCTGACTCCACAAGCCTGAGGATTTGGAACTTGTCAGAATTACAACACAGTACTGTCTAATCTGTTATAAATGTCAAATATGCTTTCATCCAGTCACCTTTGTCACCTAAGGCAAGTAGACTGAGTTACAGAATGCAATCCTAATAGCAATAGTTCACACACATGTGATTATCAGTGCAGAGAGGTATTATTTATTTATTTATTTATTTATTTATTTATTTATTTAGGAGACTTCTATGCCACCCCATTCGCCGAAGCCTCGGGGCGGCTCACAACCATAAATAAACTTCAAAACAGAATAATATAAATTAACAATATAAATTAACAATATAAATTATATATGTATACTCTGTGTACTACAAATTGCTTTAACTTGAGTCCCCAGAAACAGTACTTTAGCAATAATATTGATATGCTCCATAAGTTAATAAGACAGTCTGATCCTAAACATAGATTGTGTTCTTTGCAAATATGTTTCATTGACTTCTGTGAGTCTTACTCATGAAGAACTGTTTATAGGACTGCATTAATTATGTATATAGAAAAAGGAAGGAAGCTAGAATCTTCCATTTCATAAAGCAACAGTGGGTAAAAATAACAAGAAAGCTTGCACAGTAGGTATATTTGCATGACACACTGTGACACATGACACACTGGCAGTAAGCAATGGTGGATTGGTTGTTCATTGAATAACAGTTGGATAATTGAATGGACAATTGGGTTGACTATGGGTTGTTGACCCCTCCTCTCCTTCCTCTGGTCTTCCCATAGGTATCCCAGGTCCCCACCCCACTGTACCTTTCCGCCCTGATTGAAAGTTCTCTGACTCACTGCATCTTTAAATGTCACAGCATTTAAAACTTTTTTTCCTGGAGATTTAAATTCTGTGTTGACAGGTACAAGCAGTCCTTTCAAAATGTCACAACAGCACATTGGAAAGGTTGCCTGTGGATGTCAAGCATTGTATATTATTACTAATAATCATTATTATTACTTAGCATCCAGGATTATTTTTTAGCATCTTAACAAGTTTGCAAACATTTTGTATTTTTAATACAATAATATTTGCACCTGCCAAATGCAAACATTTGCAGTTGCATGGCTATGTAAAGAAGAGCCTTGCAGGAAAGGGTGTGCATACCCCTTCCAATTATTTCCCACTGCTTGCATGTGTACAAATTTCCCCTCCATTTAGTTCCTTGTTTAAACATGTACACCTATTTCTCATTTTAAAGAACTCCCAGAATGTGGTAAATAAAAATAATTGGCACACCAACACCATAAGTATTTATACCCACTCTGCCACAAAGATGCCCCATTCAATCCATCTCATGCAGCTGCTTTTTGTGGGTTAAAAAAAATTGTCAGACTACCCCAATAACCTCAGGAGTATAGAGCTTCAAAAAGGAGGGGAGTTGATTGCTCATCTTGCTGGACTAGCTGGAGAATCGGTGAAATTTTGAAAAGTTGGAGGATACCAAGAAGTATCAAGTGCAGTTCTTAAAACCAAGGGGATCACTTCACCAAGGGAAAATTATTGTCTCCCCTTTTTTTGTTGTACGTATTCCCTCATTTCCCCTACCCTCATTTTCCCTTTGACAGCTGAAACATAGGAATAAAGTGTCTAGGCAAGACTACACATACAGGAAAAATATTGCACTTACAAAACAACAATAGAAAAAATGAAAAAAATATCATGTGTGCATTTCTAAGCCAACAAATTCCTTCCTTCCCTCCTTCCTTCCCTCCTTTCCTCCTTCCTTCCTTCCAACTTTTTTTTCTTTTATTCCGGAGAATGAAGGTCCCTGGCAGTCCCTGGCAGGATCACAATAATAGAGGAATATAGGCTTTTTTGCAGCTATTGCCAGTCAGCTCTGTAGGTAATCACATCAACCCACAATAAAATCACTCTCAATCACTTTGATGAGACAAAAGTATTGCATGGGCAACCCTACAGCAAGCTTTGGGTTGTCAACATGGCTTGGTTGCTAAAAAATAAGCCAACCCACTGAAAGCACTTTGGATTTGCATGATTAGTTCATCCATCATGACTGGCTACCCATGGGTGGTTGAACTGTGTGAACCAGGTCAATGTGGGAATCCTACATCTTTATCAAATCTGGTTTTATTTTGAAATCAATAACTTGCAAATTAAGATAGCATAACTACGGAAACAAGTCCTAAATTAGAAATTTTTAGTTTGCTTCCAATATGGGAATTTAAAGAACATAGTTATTGACAAAGGAATTAGAAGAATATTGGTTTTATCTATATTCAGATACTTATTTCTTTCCACTCCAATTTTGCTACTCCCTTACTATTTAATTTACTATCTAAATGTCAACCACTGATAGTGAGCTGTCCAAACTGAAATAACAGGGTAGTTACATTTGCAATAAATGTCTTCCTGTCTGTCTGTTTAGGCTTTTACATAAGCTTTTAATCTAGGAACTGACACTCTTATTACCATGTACATCAATATGACAGGTTTTTCCTCAGCACCTGGTTTTCAGTGCTGGTTTATATCCATAGTATTTTCAGAAATCCCCTATCTTACTTAATAAGGACATAAGGAACTCAAATTATTTTGAATATTTGCATCTTACATTATGATATTGGCCTGGCTGGCATGTAGCAATAACCTAGAAGCATATGGGTTGTCATTGAATCCTGGGTTGTTAACCACAAGAAAACCAGCACTATGGTTTAACCATGAGTTGTTAACCACAACCAACCAATGCAAAAAGATAACCCAAGGTTTGTTGTTGACTTGTGAATTCTGGGTCATTCATAGTTAACCCGTAGTTAAACCATACTGCATGGCTCACGTACAACAGTAATGCACAATTCAAAGGTCTAATATAATTTCTACTACACAACTATTTAAAATGGCACCATTAACCATTCTTGTGAGCCACCCAGAGAACCCCCAGGCTATGAGGCAGCATATAAACACAATAAATAAATTAATTTCTGATTTAGTCAGAGACTTAACTCCAGTTGAGTCCCATACTGTAAGATGATACTTTTTCATGAAGTAACTAACATTTTAAATGCTTAAACACTGAACTGGATTTCAGAGAGTGGTCAGATTGTACATTAGCAAATTCCTAAACATTTTCTTAAAAAAAAAACCAGTTTATATCAGTTAAATGATCGAATAAATATTTTTGTGATAGAGTGGTAATGAATACATTTGTATCCTGCCTCTTGGCTTTGGAAGTGGAAATGCTGCAGTGTCAGAAACAGTTGAAGTAAGAGTTTAGTAGTACTTACTACTTTTGAGAGTTGGAAAATAAAATCATAATGCTGGCAAGGATAGGCTCTCCAGTGCGTGGGTGCTCATAATAATACAGGTTAAGTTCATCTTCTCACCATTACAAAGAGCTGCTTGGTAAATGTAGCTTAAGTATGATTATATCTTTCGTGAGCCCCTGATACTCCTGACCTTTGCTATAAAATTGGCAGAATACATTGTCCAAGCAGGACACAAAAGACTGCCTAAAACTTAAAATTTAAAGCATTCCTTATAGAAAATTGTCTCTCCCTTCAAAAAGTTAATACAATCTGTGGTGGCAGCCAGCGGGGTTTTGCATTCATGCATTCTAGCATTACAAAATTTCCCTGCTAATATGCAGGCTATTTCTGCTTGTTCCCTGAACAGTAACAGCCATGGGCATCTTCAGTGCTTTCTAGACTAGGGTGTAGGGAGATCACAAACTGCATCCTGCAGTCCATATCCTTCCAGAGCTTCAGGTCATGCTCTGAAAAAGTCATACAGTCATGCAGCCTGTAAGACATCCTGTATGTGTGTATCAAGAACAGAAGAGGAGCATTCATATTGTATTGCCACATCCCAATTCTGTTTCCAGTTGCAAGCTACAGTGATGAACCAGAAGGTTTTCCAACTGCCATGTGAGCCCCACTTAACTGTTCTCCAAATAATTTAAAATCTCTTATTTCCAAATTCCCCACAAATACTTGGAACATTTGCTAAAATATTGCTCACCCTAACCAGGTCTGGTCACTCCATCAAAAAAATGTAGCACTGAAAAACTGCAGAAAGGGCAAATAAAATGATCAAGGTGCTAGAGCACATCGCATGTGAGGAAAGGTTACAACATCTGGGATTGTTTAGCACAGAGAAAAGCTGAATGAGGGACATGACAGAGGTGTACATAATTGTGTGTGTCATGGAAAAAATAGGTAGGAGACATTTTCCCTTCTTTCATGATGCTAGAACCTGGGGTCATCCTGTGAAGCCGATTTGTGAAAGACTCAGAAGGGATAACTTTAACTATGTAATTTACTACCATGCAATGTAGTGATGGTCACCCATCTGCATAGGTGTAAAGGTGGACATGGCAAATTCATGGTGGATAAGACTAACAATGGCTACTAGTCCTGACGGCTATATGCTAACTATCCGATGCAGTACGCCAATGTAACCAGTTAGTAGGAAACATGGATTGGAGAATGCTGTAGCACTCATGTCTCACTTGAAGGCTGACAAGTAGTGATTTGTTCAGTGTTATTCAATAAGTTTTAAAGCTTAGTGGTTAATTCAAGCTGAATTAACCACCTCTGCAGTTCACATCAGATAATCAGTATACTGCATCATATGGGTCCTAATTATTCTTGGACTGCAGTAAGTACGTTCATCATTACAAGTGGGAAGATAACAAAAATCCAGCATTGTTACGGTATAATTAGAAAGAAAAAAAAAATCTGTAAAGAGTTTCAGCTTTTGTATAGTTTATTTGGCTTGGGAGCTGGAGACCTTTAAATTATGCCATATTTTAAGTGTTACTGAAATGCTAAACTTAGCCATGTGTTTTTCACTGGACATGAGTTAAAACTTTATATAGATTTTAAATAGTATGTATGTATAGATTAGAAGTATGTATAGATTCTAAATACTGTAATGAAGAATGACTTTTATGTGGTATCAGTGTGGTAGGCATCAAGTCCTGAATTGTTCAAATATGAAAGTTCATTTTTTCCCAAGGGTTAATAATGCATTCATAGCAACATATTTAGTCATATCCTTTATGACTTATTTCATGGTTTCTTGATTACTTGCAGTATAAACTATCTGACAACCTTTGCAGGTGTAAACAATTGAGTTGGCTTAAACAAATAAAGCAAACAAAGCAGTGGGGTGTGACTAAACCTGATGAAGTTTCTTTCTAATTAAGGTTTGAGACTTACAGCTGCTTCATGTTTGTATCATAATTAAAAGCTATTACAATTGGCTAATTAATATGAACACCAGACTTAACTGGAATATTATGTATATGGAAGATCCATAAAAAGACTAAGTTGTTGCAATGAAGAAAGCAAAGGTGGAAAGTTTCTGCAAGTTGCTTTTTATCTGTGAATTTATATCTACAAATATTCAGCTCTCTGTTTGTAGATGTATCTATTGAAGCAGCTATTATTTTTCAGTTGCACATTTGTTTTACAGGTATGTTAGCACTTCTGTCACAACTATGCTGATCTCTTCGTTGCATATACAGCCAATGTAGACATTCACTTTAATATACTTGTCTGGACCTTACACACAAACGCCTTTTCTTTAGGCACATGCTACTTCAGCATACATTCCACTGAGAAGCAGAGTTATTTTTGTATGTACCATTGTGTTTGGGCATTGACTGAGGTACAAACACTGGATTTTTTGCCTTATTCCTTATTTTTTATCCATTAATGGTTGTTCATTACTATATTATTTATTTAAAAGTTTTATAAACCACCCCGAGAGCTGCATGGCCACCAGTGACTAATCTTGGGGGACTCAGGCTTGTTTTGTATTGCATTACTTGATTTGCTGAAGTGTGACTTAATTAACAGCATATGGAAGAGCCGAACACCATATATCTGATACTATGACAAAAAAGCTGTTTGATATTTTAGATGCCTACTTATATATGGCATAATCTCTTCAAATATAACAAATGAGCTGCTTCATTTTAAAACCATAGAATTATTAGAATTGGGACTTTTGGTAGGTACTACATAGAACAAAAATTAGTGATGCCCTTATACCACTAAAATATTTTTGTTATCAACTTGTAACCCTTTTTGAAGCTGTTTTTATAGCATTGCTAATTTTCATTGTGTGGATTGCCTTTCTAAGTCAAATATGCTTAAACCAAAATCTGAATGTTCAGCAGCATAATGTGGTAACACTTTGCATGCTACTTTGAAGATAAAGTTGCTCACATCTTTTACAAGTTGAATGCTACAGTTCCATTAGTAGAGGTGTCTAGAGCACCCTCTGGTCCAGTTTTTTTGGATGAATTTCAGTTGTTGAAGCCTGAGATGCCAGACAAGATACTTGGTCAAGTCCTATCAACCACCTGCATGCATCGTATCTGCCAGTTATGGCTTAATACACCTAATAGAGGAGAGATGAATTGGGACAGAACACAGTAGGCAGTTCTTAGGCCACACCTGAGAAAGCCTAACCTGAACCCTGAAGATGTTACTCACTAGAGGCCAGTTGTTAATATTTCTTTCCTGGGCAAGGTGAGTGGGAAGTTGCCAGCCAATTCCAGGCATTCTTGAATGAACTTGATTATCCAAATGCATTACATCTGGGCTTCAGATGTAATGCATAGCTCTGGTTGCTATCAATCATGGTATTCTTCTGGATAGTTTATTTGGCTTGGGAGCTGGAGACATTGTATTGCAGTGATTTTACTCCTACTGGTGTGGCCAGTTTCCTGAAGTCATGTTGGAAGATTACTGGTCTTCTCCTTGGCAGTTATGCCATGGGGTGTCATAGGGCTCTTCTGTTCAAGATAATTGTCATTCGACAGCCTGCTAATTCTAGATGAATATTGTATCAGTACTTGAATACACCATATAAACTAGAACTCTAATATTTTCACTCTTTTTGAAACCTACATAAGATAGATATGTATTTTGCATTATCTATCACTTACTGTTAATGACATACAGCAGGGGTGGGCAGTTTGACCCTTTGCATACTCCAGAGCAGCTATGGAACATGAAAAGGGTAAAATTTTGTCTGCAAAAAGGCAAAATGTTACTTTTGGCTCTGTAGCAACTACAGGGGCTATTTTTCCCTTAATTTTTTGAAAAACTTTTTGGGTCATCCTAAATTTGACAGGGGAGTAGGAGCTGGGTGTGGGTCATAGGCAAGAAGTTTTCCAGCCTTGAAATGCATGCATTGTGTCCATACATTTGTACTGCTTCACTCTGGACTACATAAATAAAACAGAATGCAAATAGAAGCCACTGGCCGCTGCCTAAGTGTGGCCAAGAGAAAGGAAAAGCTAGTAATGTATGTAGATTTGCTCTCCTTTCTGAAAGCTGGCATTGCCACAAAGAACCGGGAGAAGAAATGATTCAGTGCTTTAAAGATGTTTATCAAAATGGTAATCATTTCTTCAAAATATGTTTTTGAAAAATAATGGAAGTACATCTGTGTTGATTATGTTTGCAGGACTTTCTTATAGCTGGCTTGGTGCTAATTGAAATATAAAACAAAACTGGGAGAGCACAGAGTGCTGGGTTAATAGCTTTCTCAGAAAATTTAGTGCATATCTCATTTCCTGAGGCAGGGCTTAATTTTTCAAGATTTGAGGTTTGCAGTATTGCATATTATTTTTTCAGAGGTAATTTCCAAGAAACAGTGTTTTCAGTGTTTACAAATTAGAATTGTTACCTCTAGTGACTTAAATCTAGGGAATGGACAAATATCCTGC
This sequence comes from Varanus komodoensis, assembly GCF_004798865.1. Taxonomy (NCBI): domain Eukaryota; kingdom Metazoa; phylum Chordata; class Lepidosauria; order Squamata; family Varanidae; genus Varanus; species Varanus komodoensis. The sequence goes on from NW_025336087.1 coordinate 49,079,065, forward strand.
TTCCCCATAGGGAAACATTGCTTGTATTCATATTTACTGTTAGGGCTTTGAAGCGTTTTCTGATGCTCTAATAGTGATGGTTGGAATGGTGATAAGAGTGGGAAAAACCATGTGATGGTGGTAGTTCTACATTGTCTGGACGGCCACAGGTCTGCCATCCCTGCTTTAATCATGCAGAACAACTTAGCTGGATGACACTGAGAAGATGCAGCTTGGATGGAAAACACCAGGCTCTTTCCCTAGTTTGGCTCATTTTCCTCAGCTCTGGTGCACACAAAGGAACTACCTGAACTCTGCTCAGAGGAAGAGAAGAATTGGGTTGTTGCTGTTGCTAGTCGCAAGGTTGCATCTGACCCATTGTGACCCCATGGAAAACATTCCTCCAGGTCTTCCTGTGCTCCACCATCCCCCGGAGTCCACTTAAGCTCACACCAACTGCTTCAGTGACTCCATCCAGCCACCTCATCCTCTGCCATCCCCTTCTTCTTTTGCCTTCTATTGTTCCCAGCATTAGGGTCTTCTCCAGTGGGTCCTTCCTTCTCATTAGGTGGCCAAAGTATTGGGTATGATCCTACTAACTATCTGGGTAATTTCAGCATTCCATAGAGCAACAAGGGCTTTGATGGGAATGCCATCCATTCAGCCAGAAAGTTCTCCCAGAGCCCTCTAGAATCCATTAATTTCCTGGAGTGGACCATATTAGCAGCCTCTTTCCCCCTGTCTTCCAGTACCCTTGCTGAGAGAAACGGCTGCTGAGCTTCATTAGAAAATGATCCGATGTTAAATTCTCCACTTACAGATCACCATCTTCCTACTCAGTCAAGAAAATGAAATGCCTTTCTAAATGATTATGCTGGGACATCTGCGTAGTTGTTACGGCAGCTTGACATGAATGTTGAGGCCTTCCAGATGCTGGGATTCTTCACCAACACTTATATTACCATCTCTGTCAGGAAGACTGTTGAGCAGCAGGGTGGAAAATACATGAATAGACTACTGAGTCTGTCCCCGGTGCCCAAACAAGGTACAAATACTCAAGATCGAAATTTAAGCTGATAGAAAGGCTAGGAACCATAGATTCGATTCGATTCTATTCTATTCTATTCTATTCTATTCTACGAATTAATGTAAACTTCCCAAAAAGCTTTGGCTATTGGACAGTATAGAAATGACAATGACATCATTGTCATCACCATGATGTTCACTGCAGTGCAATGATGCCTATGCGTGGAGGCCTCTGTTCAAATAAGTTCCTTTATGCATGCGCATCTGGCACATATAGGGCACGCGTTGAGCATGTTCATCTCCTACTTCCCACCAAATACATAAAGAAAAACAAAGCTTAAATGCTTGTCCACACACACACATACACACACACACACACACACACTTCCTTCCACATGCATCTCCCCCCCACTGCCCCACCTGCTATGGTCTAGGAATCACTAGGGCATATGGAGCAAACGTACTGCTGGGAAAAGTGGGCTGGCATTCTTCCAGCCTTGGGGGATAGAGAGGGAGAGACCAAGTGCTACAGCTTGTGCATCTCTGTTGTAAAGCATCCAAGTATTCTGAACTGTACATCCTTCCTCACTATAATCCTTCCCTCACTTAGGACACCATCTAAGCCCGAGAAGAACAGCTCTCCCCATCAATACCCTCACTCGACTGGGATGGTGGCTTGCAGAAAGGCGTCTCCCTGTTCTTGCTCTCTCCTTTGTAGAGTGGGCAGGAGTGAGTTCCTTCTCTGCTGCTGAAACACTGTAGTCACCATAACAGCACAGTAAGGATGGGTTGGGAGCTCAGAAAGGTAAGGGAGAGTTGAAGTCACTAACCAGTTACTGGAGAGATTTGGAACCTGTTATGCTGCTGTTGATATTGGGCACAACAGAACGACTTGGATTCGGAGCCATCAGCCAGTTTCTAGAATTTGAAAATAAACATCATATTTTAAAATTTTATTTATTTATTTTAGCTATACAGAGTGTTCTGAACTTCTGATCTTGATAATAAATGTAGCTAGAGACCTCTAGTGGCTTGAAATCAACTACAATTAATTTGCATGGATTTAAAAAATGTTATAGTCTCAGAGTATTTTTAAAGTTTGTTTATTTCTTTATTTCTCTACCATCCTATAGCCAAAGCTCTCTGAGTGGTTCACATCAGTTCACAGGCACAGATAAAATAGTAAAAATAAACCATAACATATAGATAATGTAAAATACAGCATAAAATGTTATTATACGAAATGTTAAATAGTTTAAACAGCTAAAATAATTTCATTTTAAAAGTTAAAAAACCCTAGATCTGTTAACATTTAAGACATGTACCATCATATGCCATTAAAACCCTAGAAACAGAGTACAGTCTTAACCTAGTACCAAAAAGATGACAATATTGCTGCCAGGTGGGTCTCAGGGAGCACATCATTGTATAGTTGTGGGTCCACTACTGAGAAGACCTGCTCCTTCGTTGCCACCCTCTGAGAAACTCCTAGAAGTAGCACTTGGAAGAAGGCCTCAGGTGTACATCATATTGTCAAAGTAGACTTAGACTCAGGTCAGGAGAGATGTGTCATCAGATATCAAGGTCCCAAGCTGGGTTTTGTAAATTAAAATTGGCACCTTGAATTAGACTTGGAAGTATACAGGCAGTCGGTGAAAGTGGGGCAGAACTGGTCTTATACATCCAGACGTTCTGGACCCATTTATGCCTGCTGCATTTTACCCAGACCGCAGCCCTGCATTGGAGTAGCTACCAGAGCACAGATTACTGAAGCCAGGTTATCCATGACAAAATAGGAGCATAGCTGGGCCACCAGCTGAGCCCCAAGTGACAAAGCTATGAACCTGCTCCTTAAGAGGGAGTACAACCCCATCCAAAACAAATTGAGCAGCCTCCATCTGGTCAGAAGAAGCACCCACCAACAGCTTCCTGATGCTGTCTGGATTAAACTTTTCTATTAGCTCTCATCCAGTCTATTGCTGCAGGTAGGGACCAGGATAGCACATGCACAACCTCACCTGATGGAAGGGAAAAGAAGAAATCTGATGTCAGCATGCTCCAAAATTCTGGATGACCCCACTTGGTGCTTTCATGTAGCCAGTGAATAGCACAAGTGACCCTGAGAAACTCCATACTGGGGAATCCATGGGGCCAAGCAATAAACCTCAAGCATCTGTCAGGGTCTGAGGATGGGACATGGGTAGCCAGAAGCAAGGGGAGCAGGACAACGTAATTTCAGGAAAGAAAAAGCAGGGTTTAATGGAAAGTCCAAATGATAGTCGTGGCACAGGCAAATGCATGAGGGCAGAACAAGCACTTGGTCAGGAACAAGCCAAGAGTTGAGAACAGAAGAACAAGCAGAGGTGCAGGTACCTTGGGCAGGATATCACGGTGGGAGCCATGGCACAGCTGGCCACATGAGACAATAGGAACCAGATACTGGCAGGATGCAGGAGCTGAACCACAGCTCATAGGATGCCCTGCATTTCTGAGGCAACATGGCAAGGCAGGATATACAAGAATGGTTTTTGTCATGTGAGGATGTAGGAGAAGATTGAACAGGGCTGGATATGAGGGTGAGGGCAAGGAGGACAGGAACCTCCCCAGCAAGCAATTTACACACACAGCAGCTATTAAATAAAGGAAGGAAGAATTGCTTGCAACATGCAGACCTGCTGTTGTGAGTTCATTCTTCAAGATAGTCTTTCTGGAAATGACTTTAAAGGTCAGGACCAGCATTTTGAATGGAAATGGCCAGTGTTGCCATTTAAAGTGGCATTGAAATGAAATTTAGGAAAGGATTCCTCACAGACCATGTGGCATCACCTTTATCTGCAGCCTCTGCTTTCTAACTAGGACAATAGTTATATGAAGATGATACTCAGTTCTATTTCCTTCCACTGATTCAGGTTAGGTGGGGATGGTGCTAAATCACTGTATGGATGCAGTAAGGGACTAGAAGAAGGCCAATCCAGACAAAATGGAGGTGATGTTGAGGGTGGTTCATCTCCCCCATGTTGTGCTGGACAAGGTTATGCTACCCCTAAAGGAACAAATTCACAGACCGGGGATACTCAGTGATCTGTTGCTTGCTTGGAGTTCCGCCAGTTTAGGCCGGTGTGTCACCTAGACAGAGAGGTTAGCCTTAGAGAACCTTTGTAGTAGATGAGTGTATGCATTAGTCACTGGTCTTCTTTTCAAGGCATTTCAGAAGCTGCAGTTAGTTTAAACTGCAGCTGCAAGGCTGTTGGATGGGTCTCGGTGTTATTATATTAACCCCGTGTTTTGCCAACTTCACTGACTTCCAGTTTGTTCCAATTCCACGTGCTGGTTTTGACTCTTTGCAGCATGGGACCAAGATACCTGAAGGAATGCTTGTCTTCACATAGGCTGCCTGTACACTAAGAAATTCAAGAAAGGGGCTCCCTGACATCTGAAGTGTGGCAGGTGGCTACAGAGTACAGCCTCATCCTTGGGCACCCCAAATGTTCCAAACCCTCTCTTAATTGGCCCACCTGGCACCTGTCACAGTGTCCTTTTGATGCAAAGGAAACAACATGTCATTCTCCCAGGCAAGCTTTTACATCTTCTGTATAAAATTACATCAGTGCTTCTCTCTCTCCCCCTCCCTCCCCCCTCCC
>NW_025336087.1:49083810-49209090 GCF_004798865.1 Varanus komodoensis
TGTGTGTGTGTGTGTGTGTGTGTGTGTGTGTAATTCTGCTGTCTTTGCTTATGCTGTTCTGTGATGTTTCAACACTGCAATTTTGAAAATGTTATCTTGGTGTGCAATCCTTTCGGGATGCTTCTGAATTCCAAGGATAACAGGTATCCTGTGTAGGATAGGAAGCAGATGGAAGTATCCACAATGCTCAGTCTGCAAAGCACTGCACTTAGATAGCGGATTTCAGATCCCAGCATGCAGCATTTGGGGTGGGGATGCTGGTTGCCTCCATTTTCTTTTCCTCTAACGTCCCCTTCTCTGAGATGTCTATTATGATCTTGGTGAATCAGCCAGTGCAGTTCTGTCACTGCCAGTTGAAGTTGGGAGGTGGACTGCCAGCCGCAAATCTGCAGTGGTTTTCTAAGCTCATAGCTGAGAATTTAAAATGTGGCCTAGTGGCCATGGGCTCTGCTCCCAGTTGTGTTTTTATTTTTTATTTAGATGTTTAACTTTTTGTAAGTTGCCCTAACACCCTGTGGAAGGGTGGGAAATAAATCACATCAAAGATTTATGGCAGAAGAAGCAGAATGAACCACAAGGAAAACACACTGGACAGTAGGTGTGGTGTAGTGCTTAAGAGTGTGGGACCAGGCTTCAGACAACCTGGATTCTAGTGCCCACTTGGCCATGGAGCCAACTGGGTGACTTTGGGCCAGTCACAGACTCTAAACCCAACCCACCTCTATCCTGTTGTTGTGGGAATAACATTGAGAGGAGGAGGAGAATGATGTAAGCCACCTTAAGTTCCTTGAAAGGGAAAAAGGTGGGATATAAGTATTATAAATAAGGTTTGTCTGATAATTTCAGGGAGTGGAAAAGTATGTAAAGGAAAGCTTCCCCTAAGGTATATAAAGCCTGTCAAGGGACTTTAATGTGTGACTTTATCTATTCAGAAAATGTTGCTTTTTGTAGCAGATAAGGCAGGAGCGGAGCTGCATATACATTTTATATAATGAGCGCTAGTGACTTTAAAGAGAGTGATGAGAAAATTTTTCAGATTCATTATGTTTTCATTTTTGTTACCAGGCTTTAATTCTTTCTGCTACAATATTTATAGGCTTGATGAATTTCACTGTCATTTTGTATTATGTATCAGTGATAAAGTTCAGAATGGGTTACTTATATTGTGTTAAATATTTGAGAACCTAATATTTAGATCATGGCAGCTGGATATTTGAGAACCTAATATTTAGATCATGGCAGGTGGTTATACAACATTACACCAAACCTCAGTTTTCTCTTCCATGTGCTTTGCTACTCAATTGGTTTCAGCGCATATGGTGCAACAGATGCTCCTGCCAGAAAACTTTAAAAAGCATAACTTCACCATGCAGTTGATTATAAATGCACAAAATAAGCACACTGTTTATGAGAGAATATCAGTGTGCATGGCCCAAGTGGAATAGACCTTAACAGCCTTAACCTGTTGTTCTCGGACTCAATTTTGGGAAAGCTTTTAAAGCCTCGATGCCTTTGTTTCTTGCTTTTTTCTCTTGCCAGGGAAATATAATTTTCCCAGGAAAGATTAACGCCAAATTTCATTAGCGAAGAATTATTTGATTCAGCTGAATATGCCAGTAATTTTACCAATAAGCAGTGACTATTAAAAACAAATACTGTAGAAATTAGACTTCTGTTTCATTCTGAGGGGTCCTGATGCTGTTTTACTAAACTAAAATGGAGGATGTAGTCAGGAAAATTCAGAATCCAACATAGGCGTTTGCCAAGGGAAATGATTTGGGAAAGTTTCTCTCTACCTGGGCTAATTCAAATGTTGTAGCTTTCACATGGTTGTCACCCAAAATGAGCCATTTTGTGGTTGCCCTTGACATGGTCATGGGAGTATTTGAAAGCAGTTTCCCACACAGTTCTACATAAAGTGGAGATTCCACACTGGAGCCAGAATCCATGAAGTCACCAGCATTGTGACAAAATAAGTAACAAGTTTCCAAGGAAAAGAAGCATAGAGATGTACAAGGCAGAAAAAGCTTTTTGCATAGAAGGATATTGGCAAGAGCAGCCTTATATGCCTGTGGTTATACAATAGGTCATAATGCTTCGTTTGTTAGGCTGCTAACGTATATGCAGTTGCTCAAAATGGAACTATTTGCAAGTAAACTTGTATTAAATCAGGCTGAGGGAGAGGGGTAGGTTCTGTTTGGCTATAATGTTTTATGGATTTATACTATCAGGACTATAGGGCCAGATACACTAGTAGGCAGAATAATGGATACCTGCCTTGAGCCCATTGTGCTTAGAAAACACAAATCATGGGCAGAGATGATGGGGTGGCAGCAGAGAAGGCCTTATGCAAAACTAGACAATGACTCAAATAAGAAATAAGTGTTTGTAGAACAGACCAGGACACTTGTTCATGGTGGATTTTTCCCCACTGCATTGAACTGTTTTACTGCATACCATGCCTAAGAAAAACCTTTTGTCTGATCTCCCCTGTGTCTCTATGGGGTGCAATTCAGTGACTGAGAACTCCCTCTGGCAACAGCTCCCCCAAATTCAGGCCTACATGGCTAGCCTGAGAATGGTCTGCTGATACAGGATTACTCTCATCCTTTTTCTGTGCAGGTTGTTAAGGCTTTTACTTTCTAGGAGTATTCATCCTGCTTGTTTCCGAATACAAATGATTGCTTTTCTGCAAAATTTTAGAAACATTTAAGACTCTTCAGAGTTTAGCAAAACATTTCTTTACATACGGAAATATGACAAATTGTCAAGCAAATTATAGCACAAAAGTGCAGTAAAAATGAAAAGCGAGGATAAGCCTGTATCACGTTTGAAGGAAATTCAGAATCATGGTACATTATTGCCGGTTAGTCATACAGCCTCTATATTTGCATTTGAGCACATTTAAGTAGGTGTTGCACGTTAACTGGAAAGAACAACTTGTCTTTCCACACAAATTGAATTAGGGGCTTTGTGAAAAGGCCTTAAAACTGGGTATTAACAGTCTATTCTAAGTTTGCATAAGAAAGAAACACCTACACACTCATGGAATTGCACCATAATTTTTCTAACATCTTTGCACCATAAAGGATTTTCATTTTGTATTTAATCTTGTAACAAAAGCAAGATATCATTGCTTAGTAATACATTCAAGATAATCAGGTAGTCATGATAATTGGGTCTGTATTTTGAAATGGTACCTGAAAACCAGAGCTTTAGTATAGCTTACATCTTTTGGTGCAAGTGGTAAACTGCTACGTTTAGATAAATTTTCTGACAAGTCTACCTACTAAGCAGTGTGCTAGAAATGATTAAGGGTGCAATCCTGTGCAAGTTTAGACATAAAAATGCCAGCTGACTGGGGAATGCTGGGGGTTGTGGAGATGTTCTCTGTCTAGACAGGCATAGGATTGTGTCCTACAAAAATGGAAAAATGTGGATGACTATTCATGGGAACAGAAAACTAAGTTATATTCAGTTAATAGGGGAAATATATATTTTGAAATGTGATAACAGATAGTCTTTACATTCCAACCTGATATTAACCTTATAAGCTATATTGTACTTAACCTTTTAAAAATCTCTTTAAAATTCAAATATTTGCACAGTTGAGATTGTTATATAGTTGCTTTTTAAATAAGAACAAGCATACAATATGTTAAATAAGAACAAGCATCATTAAATAAGAACAAACATATAATTGGCTCTTTCCATATGACATATAATTATATCTTCCCTGCATTTGCAGGAAAGGAAAAGTTGTTTAAGGAAAAGTTGGAAAGAGCTAGCAATAGGTGACCCAAAAGAGAGAGAGGGGTTGCAATCAAGCATGAATGTATTTGGCATTTTTATTTCCCTCTATCCACTACCAGTACTTACAAATATTTTTTCTTATTTTCCTTTGCAACAGCTATATAAGGTAGCCAGTATTATCTCTGCATTAACATATTGAGACAGTTTGTGGCTGAGTATAATGAATTTGACTCTAGAATGATGTTAACTTCCTTCTGCTGATCTGCATCTATTGTTTTGTGGTGAACTGCAAGCAGCAGATCATATCTTGTAAATCAAACCTCCCCCATTAAAAACATGTTCTTTGTGCAAGAAAACTTTTACGATACTACACTCATCTTTTGAACGACTAAATGTTGAACCTTGAGTTTCCAGACAGAAGCATTCAGCCTGCTGTACATCATTGCTCCCCAGTGTGGGGCAGAGTCCAGGATTGCTTCCTTTGGGAGAATCCTTGATGCCAATGAGTTTGGGGATCACATGAGACCTAGTAAGTTCCCTCTCCTGGCTTACATTGGTGAAAGTGTGCGGCCTCTGTCATGATATACTAAGTTGACTTGCTGATGTAGAATAATGGATAGGCAAGGCATGTCTTTTCCTGGTGTACATCTCAACATATGATTCAGACTTTGATTCAGTTTCCACTAGACATGACGTAACCAACAAAAATACCCTTCTTACAGTGTTGTTGTTTAAATTAAAAACATAATCACTGGACTTCACTCTATGGAGACAGAGTGTTGCTGCACTGATCTGATATCCAGCTCTCCAAGTCAAAGAAAATATATATACAAGAGGAAACATTTTTTATTCTGGGCTTTTGGGATAAAAAGAATGTGGCATTCCTACTACAGTTTATGTAAATTCATGTCTTAATTACTGGCAAATGATATGTTTTGAAAACACACACACACACACACACACAACGGTTAACATGCAGCATGCCTATTTTGTTTTTTTAAAATATAATTTCTGTGGCTTCAATTTTTTAACCACATGGTTAAAAAGAGCTGAATTGGATTCCTTTTTACTGTGCTGTCTTCAGCCACTTGATGGCAGTGCTCCTTTGCTTACAGGGGATTTTCTTTAAGCCAACGAAAAACTGAAACTGATTTTTCTAATGCTTCATTGCTTTTAACTCCTTTTTATATAAAACTCTTTTGCTGCAACATGGAGGAAGGTGCTTGCCTTTTATTTATCTAAGGTGTTTTAAGGTAATCCTGAAAGATTTTGAGTGAGGCACAATGGTTATGTAATTGTACAGAAATACACTGTAGTCCTTGGAATCCTTTTTTGATAGGTGATGATGAATGAAATCGACAGGAAAAATATGGTTTGTTCCACCACAGTGTTAAGCTCTGTGGCCTCTTGAAAATAACGTATCTGATTTTATATATCTGCACTTAGCCAGCATTTTCTAACATTATAAACTATCTTTTGAATGTTGTGGTATCTGAGCAACCTTGTGTACCTTGAAGAGCCACTCAGTGTATTGGTGTGCTATTATTTATGGTCTTCCTCTAACAAGTTTGATGTATGTATTTCCCAAGATATACTGAGAGTAACTCAGAATAAAATGGAAGATTTTAGTTTAATCTCCATGGGCGAATCTAATATATCAGATACTGCCTATCACAATACCACCGACAGCCCTTTGGTGGCTCTGCATCCAGTCTGGCTGAATGTGATGTAGCATTGAGTGGGTATCCTGTCACAATTCAGCTGGGATGGACTCCACAGCCCCTTTCTTTCAAGGAAATGGAGGAAAGTTAGGAGTCCAGCAGTTGGAAAGGGGTCCCGTGCAGGATATTCCTAAAGGCAATAGGGAAAGAGAGAAGGAAAAAGGATTCGTTCCCTGAAGGAAACCCATTATAGTAGGAAATACTGCTTGTTCTTATTCATATAGTATTACCAGTGCAGGTTGTACAATACAGCAGGTAAAGGGGAAAAAAGCCTTGCCCAATGGGCTTACAGTTTAAAATGATCCAGGGGAAACTACAGAGGAAGCGCAGGCAGGGGATGAATGTATGATTCCTGAGATTCTTTGTACTATGACTAGGCTTAGTTATAGCAGCCTTATTCGACCTGGTGCCTTTCAGAAGTGTTGGAGTATATCACTGCCATCATCACCTGCTATGGCCAATGGCCATGCTGCCTTGGGATGATGAGATCTGTAGGTCTCTTACTTGGTGGGTTCTGGATTGGAGAAGACTTCCGAAAGAAGTGATAAGTAAGCGGTAGGGCCAAAGTCCCCTGGAAAGATGGGCTTTGAGGGGGGATTTTGAGGGAAGCAAGAAAGGTGGCTTCACACAGGTTTTCTGAGAGGCAGTTCCAGGTATATGGGGGAGTGAAGGAGAAAGGGCAGATTCTTCTGAAGGAGCAAGAGATCTTCGGGTAGGTGAGTGTTATGATATTGAGCAAGTGATAGTTGGGGCAAGGACTTAGTGAGACATAAGAATGGAGAGGTGGGAAGGCAGAGCAAGACAATGGAAAGCCTTACCTAGGGCTGAGGCAGTAATTGGCCCAGTGTGTGTTATGGTACTGGTAACCAGCGACTTCTCTTTCCCTGGAGACAAGCGGAGGAGAGGGCGGGGGGAGCTGCCTTGCTGTAGAACATCAAAAAGCAGGTGGAGGAGGACTATTTTTAAAGACTGGTATTCATTGGGAAAGACTGTTCATTTGATGGCCTACTCCTCACTGAACCCATGTGTATGGCATTTTTCCCTGAAGGGGTGGAAAAACTAAATAGGCATACATTTGTTAAAAAAAAAAACCACTATATTTGACATCAGAAGCAGTATTTAAGATGTTATGAATTGACTAAAGAATTGACTAAAATTGAAAGACATCAAAATTATATTGGATTCACTTGCAATGTAGAGTTTATATGTAGTGGCAAATTACATTCAGGTTGTTGTAAAGTATCTTTTGTCTACTTTTCTAGGCAGCAAATCAGAAATCAGATTGGCAAAAGTAATTTACCTCAGAAGATAACATTCCATGAGGAAGAGAATAATGATGACAGTTTTGACTGCAGCACTGTAAACCATAATATATTTTAAATAAATAATGATTTGGAAAATGCTCTTTCTTTTTATCAGATTGAAATAAGAACAGTCAGAGAAAGGTGAAAAGCTGTGGAAAACTTTTAAAATCGTAAAAACAATCATTAGTAGTTATCCTGTATCTACTGTACACTTAATTTGTATCCGTTCACTGTTTGCTAATCCACATTATTCCGTACTCTTTTTTCACTAAAATAATTGTAGCTCAAAGAAGCTAATGCAAAAAACACTTTGGGTGGGGGAAGCCACTCGGGGCCAGTCCTACTGTTTCTCATGCATGCATCTTTTGGAGGACAAATCCTCTGGGAGGCACTTGAATTCCCAGAGAAGGATGCCACTGAGCCATCCATGGTTAAGGAGCAGGAGGGCTGCAAGTCCAGCCTCTCAGGACAAGGGGACTCTGCCCCAGAGGCAGAGGCTGAGCAATGCCTTGGAACCCAAGAAATGGGATTGCCTTATACTGCAGACCAGGAGGGCTCCTGTGAGGAGGGGTACTCATTTACTGAAGAGGACTTCTCAAAAGGAAGTGACTGTTCAGTAAAGTTCTGCCGTGCTGAAGCTGAAGCTTGTGTGGCACTCTGGCAGCTCTGCTGTAAAAAATCTTCAATGTGTGCCTAGCCAGTGCTGGAAATGGCTCTCTGATGCTCTCTGCTCCTGACCCTTGGGCTTCTATCTGATTTTGCTTTTGGACTATGTATGTACCTGACCACTCGAACATGCTGTAGTTTAACCACACTTGCTTCTAGTATGACCACTCTTGAAGGAGTCAGTCTGCTCCCTTGCCTGACTGAAAACGTGGGCAGGCATTTGCCTGTGGATTGCCCTGTTTTTCAGAGTCTGTTTTAGTCAAAGCAGGACACCATTAGGCAAAGTGTGATCGTTTATCAGGTGGCAATTGCGGGAAGCTGGCAGTAAGTTGCTGGGGAGGGGAATTGTGGGTCATGCATCAGGCCAGCAGCATCCTTAGCTAGCTTGCTGTCTTCAGGAGAAGTGAAGGATGCTGTTCCATTGTTAGTATTGACAAACGATTCAACTGCATGTCCAGTTGGCTTTTGTATATGGTATGGGAACATTAAAAAGTAAAGTAGTATATTTCACATATTCAAGATGTATAATATATGTGTAGTTTTCCCAGTTGGAGTGTCATGAAAAGTACCCTCTATTTCCATTATTGCTATTAAAATAGTAAGAAAGGGAAAGGGACAGGACTTTACAAAGCATGTCGTTTATCAGGAACTGCAGCGGAACCTTAGTGTTTCTATTAAATCATTTATCCTTCAAGATTGATGTATCATGCCTTTGTATTTTGGCAAAGTAAAATCTATTCCAGTGCACATGTGTTCTTGCATGACATCAACTCATCTCTGATTTATGGTGTTCTGCCCCTGTTTTGTTCACCTTTTACTTCTTGCCTGCCCTTAGCAACTGTAACTACTACTTCTACCTTCCATCTATGCTTTTTCCTCTTTTTGCTATACGAATGACCTTTTTTGCATTCTTCTCTGAGTCTCTGGTTTCAGTCCACTGTTCAGTTTTTTGGTTCATCATCAATTGTTCCATAATGCAAAGTCTGTTCTTTATGTGGACTTTAAATTTCTCAGGTGTTATTTAAATTGTATTTTGGCACTATTTTGATATTTTTCAGCTTTTGATTTTTGATTTTTATTATGTATAGTGACTACCATAAGCTGCTCCTGATCGTCCTTCAGTAGTGAGGACACAACCTCTGTATCTGCCACTTCCAGTTATATTGTCTATTGGAGTATTATATTGGCCATCTGGTGATACCCATGTTTACATTTGTCTGGTTGGATGCTTGAAACTATTTGCAATAAACAGTTTGTTGGCTTCATAGAATTCTATGACCATCCCCCTGTTTTACTTTTGACCCCTAGGCCAAATTATCCCATAACATTTTGATTCTCTTCTGTTTCCTGCTTTTGCATTCCAATCAGCTATGATGATTAGCATATCTTGTGTGTTGTTTCCTCTTGGATGTGCTATAAAAGTTTTTAATTTCTTCATCAGCATTTGTTATTGGACCTTAGACTTGAATGATGGTTATATTGATAGATTCTCTGGAAATTCCGATTGATATTATTCTGTTAGACTTTGCTATAACGTAAAGGCCTTCACTGGCTGTGCTACAACTTGTGTCTGTATTAGAGCCACCCATTTCTCCTGAGTTTGTCACTGCCAGAGTAAAAACTTTGTGCTGGATTGGCTGAAAATATCCCTGTCTAGTTTTCTTTAGTTTGCTCAAAACCAAGTACCGTGATGTTAAACCATTCTGTTTCTTGCTCTACAATTTCCAATTGGTATTGATTCATACTTCTCATGTTTCAATTGTATGTCTTATGCAGCATCAGATTTTCCCTTCTCCTTCTTACATTGCAGTCAGTGGAATTCCTTTTGGCTTTGATCTTTTTGCATCATTAGCAACAGATCTATTCATCCTTGTTCTGTGGTCTTCCTCAGTAGCTTGGTCAGTGCCTTCCAACCTGGAACTCTCATTTTCTTTTGTTTCATTTTGGATTGTTTCATAATCTCGAGTTTACAAGAGATATAAAGTTGGTTTACAGAATGGGGTTATCTTCTGTGCTACTAACCAGAGTTAGCTTGAGCATCCATGCCATTGTCCATGAAAAATCCTCTGCCAGAATTGCTTTCAAGTACTGCTGCTTGTAGGTAGCTACCTTCCAGGAGTCACTCCACCCCCATCACCATCAAAGAGATCCATTTTCTTCTGCTGATGTGAGTATTACTCCTTATGGAAGCATCTCAGTCTGGTGCCTCAGCTTTGAGCATTTCACCCTGGGTGACCCTGCTAGGAAGACAGACTAGTGAGACAGTCTGGCCACATGGTGACATTGCTGTTGGTTTTCTCTGACACTCTTGGTTTCCTTCACCATGTTGAGGTGTGCATCATCCAGGAAGGGAATGCTCACTTAGGAGGGAATAATCTGGATCAACACAGTGGATAAAATTTACTGCTGAATAAACATTGTGTTTTCATGTAAGAAATTAAGCCTGCAACCCTTTTCCTGCCTACTTGGAAATAAATCCCATTAAACTGAGTGGCAGTGCAAAACCAACTCAAGACATTTTGCTACCTGACACAGCAATAAATGTGCCCCAATCCCAAAGTGCATAGTATCCAAAGCTGGTGAAATTATTATGGAACTTTAAGCAGATAATCCCTCAGTATTAAATAATGAATGATCTGCTGTTCTTCCTGAGAATCAATTGCCTGAGCAATTGCCTGCATCTAAAAAGATGTGAGGACCTGAGCCCATTCCATTTCTATCTGCTACCTGAGTGGCTTATCTCAGCGTGCCTCATTACAGGGCTGCCTTTATGTGCTGTGGAAGGGAGCATATCATCAGCTGCCTTCCAGCTCTAAATTTTTCCCCCCATTACAGTCTGTCACTGCTGTAGAGACTGGCCAGAATTCTGTATAGATAGATGAAGTTTTTTCCATCATCATCATCATGCTTTATAACACTGCCTACTGTAAACACTGCCTTATATAAGGTAGCCATGGAGGTTCAGCAACAGGGGAAAGATGGGTGCTCATGCTAGTAAAATATATATATTTAGGAGAATAGTTGCCTTCCCTCTGAACCCACTCCTGCAGATACTATGCCAATGTCATCGTGAATAATGTGTTGTCTAAAACGTGTGGAGGCTAAAATGAGAAAAAAGTCCCCATTGTCAGTGAAACTTTTTCCTTTTTTATGCTAGGAGACTAGAGTAATGTGTAGCTTGGTTCCCTGAAGTGCACTAGATAGAAATTGATGAGTAGGCTTCCTTTTTTTTTTTTTTGCACATTTTTTATTAAGATTTTAAACTAAAAACTAAAAAAATGGATCATCAATTATATCGGACGTACTGGGTCAGCCCCCTATAACGTATCTTTTTAACATTCTATAATCATATTCAAATCAATTTATAAAAATTTAAAGACATCTTTAAGCCAAGTCCCATTTCTCCAGCCAATCATAAAAAAGGTCCCAAGTTTGATAGAAGTCAGTATCTTCTTTCTCCTTCAGTAATAGAGTCAATCTGTCCATTTCTGCACAGTCCAGAATCTTTTTTAAAATCAGTTCCTCAGTGGGTAGTTCCTCACTCTTCCAGTATTGAGCAAGTGCAATCCTCGCCGCTGTGATTAAATGTAGCATCAAATACATTTCTCGTTTGCTAATATTTTCTGGTATGAGTAGGCTTCCTCGGTTGCTCAGTTCCGCAGCCGTTCTGATACTGAACACACAAGCAGAGAAGCAGCAGAAGGGATGTGCAGGAACCTTGTTGCTTCTTGAAGAACATACAAAAATGCACCACTCACAACCCCAGCTGAAATCACAGTTTCTGAGAGACTCGCACACTCTCAAGTTTGTGATCATGATTACAAATAGCAGCTTTTTTGAAAAACGTACACCCTAAAATGCACTTGTTTTCATAAAGGGTGGAGTTTCATGCTTTAGTCAATGGGGAGAGTGCACATTTGCATGCATGCTTGGAGAAATGCACATTTTTCCTGTTCTTAAAAAGGCATTCATGTTCAGGAATGAGAACAAAGTGAAATAAGCACCAAGGTGGAAAGCAGAAAGCCTCATCGAGCTTCAACATCCCTTATGCAACCATCCCCAGGAAGCTGCTGCTCTCAAAGAAGAACCCAAGTGGATCAGAGGCAACTGGAAACAATTGATGCCAGAGTTGCTCTGGAATGATTTCTCTCAGAAAATTCAGAAAGACAGGACCAACTGCCAAATTTGTTGATGTTATTTGAAATAGCCAATTGCACTTCTGAAATACTTGAGCCTAATTGGTGATGCACTCGCAGCCACCTGCACTTTGTGCTCTAAGGTATCTGTAGTTGAGTAAATTCACTGCAAAAAGGCATTACTACTCTACACTAGAGTCTGCTTTGTGATTTTTCCAACCAGGGTTAGGGAGCTCAGTTTTCCAGATTCTGAGAGCATTTGCATAGATTGCATCTTCTCTCTGTTTAATGCCAGAGTCCAAGAAGCAAAGGTAATAGAATGTGTCCTGGCATTGTCTTACTCCTTCCTTCAACATTCTATGCCACGGGTGTCCAACCCACGGCCCAAGGAACCGCATGTGGCCCGGGATGTCCATAAATGCAGCCCAACACAAAATCATAAACTTACTTAAAACATTATGAGATTTTTTGTGATTTTTTTTGGCAACTTGATTGCGCAATTCTTGAGCAGGACATTTTTGGACAACCACCTCATGTCACAGTGTCACGTAAAATAAATGGACATATGCTCTCACTATTTGTATGCATGTGTGGTTTCATTTTTATGGAGGTGTGCGGCTTCCAGTGTGTTATCTTCCAGTGCAGGCAGGCGAATTGACACCATCAGCGTTACCTGTGCTTATGGTGACTTGGCGAGCAAAATGCAGCCATTATCAATAATTGCAAACAATTTTTTTCTACATTTTGACACAGTCCTGTGAACAGCAAAAAATATGCAGCCTTACTTTTCGGTTTGATACAGGAATTTGAAAACAGATTTCAAGTTTCCAGGAAAATAATCACTATTTTGGTATATTTGTGACTCCATTTTCAGTCAACATAAATATGTTACCTGCTAATTTTCAAATGGAATGCATAAAGCTGCAATCAGACATTCAACCTAAAGAAAAATTTGATCATGGACTTTTATAGGTCCTACCTTCTCAGAGACAAATATCGCTTGCTTCACAATCATGCCTTATTCATGTTTTCGCTTTTTGGCAGCACCTACATTTGTGAACAAGAATAAAGCACAGTAAGAGTAAAATATCTGATGAGTACCTTGTGAACTCACTGAGAATTGCAACTACTTCCATCAAACCAGATATTGATGCATTAGTTTCTCAAATACAATGTCAAATATTCACTAGTTTTACGTTGCCATCTTTTCTTTTACTTTTATAATAAAATATTTTTAAAATCAATGAAGCTTTATTACTTAGATATATTCATTTTATATCTCAGTGATCTCAAACTTGGGACCTGCTTGACTATTTTAAAAGACTCTCCAAATGGGGCACCAGATAAATAGGATTATTATGTGAGGACTTTTTTTTTGCTTATTTTTGGTGGTGGATATCACAAAAATTATGCACAGACCTTTTTTTTTTTTTTTTTTTGTTCATCAGCTTTTGTTAGTATTTGCAGTGCTTTTTTTGTCATAGAACGCACTGGAATGGAGTTCCGGCATCTTTTTTCGACAGGTTTTCCAAGTTTTAAAAGTAACTTTTGCAAATTTGGTGTTTGGTCCACGTGAATTTGAACCACCCTGTCGAGCGTAGCAGGTTGGCAGCAAAATCATTAAAACGGCGCATGCGGGCTGCTTTTGTGTCAAATCCGATGCATGCGTACTTCATCCGCGCTGGTTGTGATGGCGCTGCTCGGATCGCGGGCAGCAACCGTTATGTTTTGTTACACAACTGACATGTGTGGGTGTGTGTACAGTGATTGACTACGTGTGAAAGGTAAATAATTTCATGAGTTCCAGCACCTTTTTTCTTACAAAAAAAGCACTGAGTATTTGTGTATTCATTGTGCGACCAAAGACAATTTTTCTCCTTCCAATGTAGTCCAGAGAAGCCAAAAGGTTGGACACACCTGTTCTATGCTAACTTGGTGTCCCCCATATAACGGTGTCCCCCCATATATTATCCTAAGTTAACATCACCATTGGCCAATCTCATTAAATCAGCTGACAGGGCAGAAATACTACTGGTGACTTCTTTGCACTGAAAAACAACACTAATCAAACTAGATCTTAAATTTGAAGTAAGAAAAGTTTCTGTACAACAGTAAAGCTAAACAAACAGTATATGTTGCTGTGAGTCATCCCAATCATGTTGATATCATACCTTGTCAGTTCAGCTATTTTAGGTGTATAGTTGCCAGCTGCAATTCTAAGTATTATGTTTCCCAGATATTATAATATTATTAGCATTAATGCTAACTACCTGCTTATAATACTATTAACTTTGACTGGTTCTGGGCCCTATGCCTTAAGAAGTAAGCAGTCTAATTGGAGGACTGTCAAGATGGTCTGAAATAATTCTTCCTTTTTAAGAGGAAGGACTGAAGGAACAGGGCATGCTTAGCCTATAAACAAGAACACAATAGCACTTCCCAAATATACTTTGGGGCTGTCAACAGCAACAAAGAGCAAAGAGTAGCTTTCTGCTACCCCATTAGACAGAATCCAATGGGCTTCAGATACAGAAGACACATCTTAATGGTAAGAGCCATTCAACACTGGAAACTAAAGGGATTCTGAGCTTTTCCTTATGGGAAGACTTGAAGCTAACCAATAGCTGGATAACCAAATGTATTGGATGCTCTAGTTCAAGATCTCCAAAGTCTTGGACTAATTGACTTAAAAGACCTCTTTGAACTGTATGATTCATTAAGTTCTGAAGCACACAAAGGGGTTCAAACAGGACAAATAAAAAAATTAAGTGAAAACTACAAGGAATAAGTGCAACCTTCTCCAACTGGGTGCCCTCCAAATATTTTGAACTTCAACTCCATCAACCTGCACCTGCGTAGTCAGTGGTCAGGACTGCCAGAAGTTGTAATCCAAATATCTGGAGGAATATAGGTTAGGAGGAATTGAACTACTCTCTCCCTCTGCAAAGGCGGATATGTGAGAATGACATATTCTTCATTCAGTTTGGTTTTGGATATTCAAATTCCCCATGTGACAAAATGACAATGACAATTTGGCTTTGGATATTCATATTCCCCATGTGACAGAATGGAAGCCCCACCACCCATACCCCTCCACACAACTGTACCCAGTTTGATTTAAGTGAAAGAGAATTCCTGGGGCACTTAGTGAAGTTGGGCATCCAGAACTATTTCTCATCCACAGATTCTAAAATCGGACTGTCAGTGTGGGCTGCCATTGAATTGCGGAGAGGGGGCAAAGGAGACACATACAAAGCATGCCCCTTTACTAGTAGATATAAATATGCACCCCAACCTCTTCCTGAAGACCACCACTGTGGCTGTTTGCTGATCAGCAGCTACCTGGGGTCTTCTTCAACTGATTGCTGAAATTTGCCACATCTATAGTCCAAAACATTTAGAGATCATAAAAGTCTGAAAGATTTTTTCAATTCCTCTTCTGAAAAAGTGACATGAAATATATCTCTTAGTTCAGATATTTGAACCAAGCTCTGTACTGGGGCAAAGGAGAAATAACCACCAGTGAAAGTCTAGAAATATGAAACACCAAAAAATATCAGAATGGAGCACACTAACAGAGCAGGGATCTCAGGAAGCATTTCTATGCTTTAAGAATGCAAGCCATATTTGCCAGCAGTACATAAACATTACCTTTAATGCCATGCCCATAAATACACTGTCATATTCAGGACAAGAAACATGGAAGTGACATTGACCTTTCTGTCCTGTCCCTACATCCAGATATATGTAACAAGAAATTCTTAAGTGTCACAGTAAGCTTGATTTTATGTTGTTGCTTCAGTGTGTTCTATTTGCTGAAAGATCTATTTGCTTGAAAAACCTTGTGTCTGCAATGAAACACATTCTGTATTGCAATGGACCTACAGCTGATGCATTTTCTCTGTCACACAATAAAGGAGTCTTGTCAAACAATCTAGACTGAAGATCTACTGTATTTTGAGTCCCAAGACTCAACATCTTAAGATCCAGTTATTCTGAATTCTAAGACCCTTTTATTGTGCAGCATAAATTGTGTGTGTACACTGTGTTGTATTTTGTTAGAGTAGGATTGCAAGGTTCCTATGTTACGTTGTTATTGTTGTATTAGCAGTGGCAATTCAGTAAATGTTTTCAAATCATTGAGGAGGCTTATTTCACTGCTGTGAACATTCAGTCTCATGGGGCAGAGTAAATGTCTGTTTCAATTGAGCACTTAGAGGTTTTCCCATTCTTTAATTTAACTGCATTGCAGTTTTTCCTCATTTATATTGCAGCTAAAAATTGAGAAACTGGATTGCCAGCTCCTGAAATCCTATATAACACCAGGGTGGAACCCAAAGATGAAGTGTGAATCAGGAGATGGAACCAATGCAGTCCAGGGAGCAGGGCTTAAATAATAGACTCTGTTAAGCAAGGAGGTACAGCTACTGTACTTGCTCGCCCGTTCCCTGGCACCAGTCAACACTATCCTCATATTATATCAATTCACCACAGATTGACACAGTACACTGTGCCACAACTGGAAAGCCACAACATGATTTCATGTTACAATTTACACAATGCAGAGTGAGCCAAACCACAGACTAGATACATGGCCAAGGAATTAAACATGATGAAAACAGAAACAACCAAAACTTTAGCCCTGTGGAGGCGTTCCTTATCCAGGGAGAAAAAACACAAGCACAGGAGTGCTAGGTTTGCATGTCTGCATAATTGCTGTTCTTGCCCTCTAGATAAGGAGGACACCTTTCTGAAGAAGGGCTTCTTCTGTTTGTGAGGGCTCCCTACACAATTTTGGACACTGATTTTCTAGTGTTCCAAATTGCCTGGAAAGTCCACATGGGTAAAGAGGTTCTCC
The DNA here is from genome assembly GCF_004798865.1 of Varanus komodoensis. NCBI lineage: Eukaryota > Metazoa > Chordata > Lepidosauria > Squamata > Varanidae > Varanus > Varanus komodoensis. The sequence continues at coordinate 49,100,249 of NW_025336087.1, forward strand.
TCTTCCAGAAGTAACTCTGGGAGTCTGTGGCTAGCACACCCCCTTCATGTGTTTGCTCTCCCCACATTAGAAACGCTTCAATATGGATTTTCTCTTATTTGATCAATGCACACTTCAACATGCTTTGCATGAATATAGTTTTGTATATTAAATGCAGAGATGGGTTTTGACAATGGCAAAGTATTTATTGTGTGAAGAAACAGAGAATGAAATAGAACCCAGGACCATCTATGAAGCTGAACAGTGAGAAATGCAGGGCAGTTTACAGGAAGCACCATTTCATATGGCCCATGCTTAAACTATGGAATTCAGTTTATGAATGGTTTTAAAATAGACAAATTCACAGCGGATATGGCTATCAATAGTTACTAGTCGTGATAGCTATGCGCTCCCGTTAGTACTGAGAGCCATATGTGAGTGAGGTGGGGAACACGAGCAGAAAGGTGCCATGTCCTATTGGTGGGCTTCCCACCACCAGCTGTTTGGCCAGCATGTGAACAGAATGCTGGACTAGATAGACTTTGGTTTTTCTCAGCAGGGCTCTTTGAATGCTCTTATTGCAGTAGACCCTGCCAGATCTAGGTGTAGTCCTTATATTTATACAAAGTTTGCATGTGCAGGTTGGTCCAGGCAAGAAGTCCCTGCTCTTGCAAAGATTCCTAATTGCACATACACTTTGAGTGAATCCAATGGATGGTTCCTAGTACTGGCAACTGGGAAAGGCTGAGAAGTAATTTTCTTTTAAGAGATTTATCACAATAGAAAAAGGCAGCAGAAGCAGTAGGGAAACATGCTGATATATTATCTCTACTCCCTGCATAATTCTATGAATGGTGTACCATGAGGGAAAAATGTACTTTCACCTGAAAGTATATAGTCTAGTGATCTTGGGTTTATTGGGGCAGGAACTCTTGCAGTAATTCCATCCCTGCTTGCATTCGCTGTACATGTGACTTTTGTTAGAACAGAGCTACATACATGACAACAAGATTTGGATTCTTATGTTTCTCCCTCCCTTGCGCTGTACATATCAAGGACAACAAAATCAAGACTCTTAGCCCATGCTCCTCTGCCTCTCTTAATGGTACAAAAATAGTAATATTTTGTTTTTTGTTGCTGTTTCCTTTGTAGTTGAACTAGTAACCTGTATAATACAGAAATATATTGCTGCATTGAAGTTCTTCCAGAAAAACATAGGAAATTCACATTTGATGCAGAATGTCAAATGTGACTAAATGCCTGCATATTTAATGCAGGCCATCATTCCCACATTCAAATTGGACCCAAACGGGATCACCTGTGGGTATTTTTCAAGAGACTATGTTCTGTGATTAAGTAATAAATAACCAACTATGAGAGTATCATATGAACAAAGTTTTTAATTTTTGATGGCTTTACATTTCATTGGTGAAGATAATACCAACTATAACACAGTATACTTTAAGGCAGAGCTTAAACTGTTTGGAAATTGAGAATATTTCCCAACAAGGCCTCTTCAAGAAAAGCTATTTTGTCACAGATTCATGCACATGTTCCAAGATGTATCTTTTATTTGTATCTCCACAACTCTCTTTTAGAGGAAAACAGTGGTACTTAGTGCCAGCTTCCAGCAATTAAATCTGTATTATTTATTAATACATTAAAATTACTGTAAAGTTGAGTTCTGATAGGCTCCAGGAACACATTGATTACATTATAAACTTGATCCTGAAATTGCATAACCATTCCATCTAATAGTACCTCTGGTGACTGAGTGCCTCTCACTTTGAAAGTGATCTGGGGCTACCCAAACATAAGGTAGTGGTGTCTACTTAGTTGGGTGGGGAAAGGAGAGGAGGATTTCCTAGGAAGGCAGAAGTACACAGGTTTGTAAATGATTTAGACAAAGGAAACAACCTAAGAAACAACAGCCCTGTGATCTTTCAGAATCTGTGATACACTGAAGATAGCTAAGAAAATTCTAGATTACTTCCTGTCATTGTCCACTGGTTGATATTTTTGTGTTCCCCAGAATGGGAAACGTTCTCATACAAGACAAAGTAGAAATCCAGAATTTTACTTGTGCTGCAATTGAACCTCAGTGTGCCTTTCCTAAAGACAACAAAGATGAAGAAGAGAAAACATAGTAATAGACACCTTCACAGGATTCAGACAGGAATACTATACCAAAATGTTTGGAACAGGCAGTTTAAAAACTGAAAATACAGGGAGAGGAAGAGTTCTCCTGCTTGAGTCCCTAGTCATTTATAGTAATCTGGCGGTGGGGGTGACAAAAATAGGTTATCATGGGGTTAAAAAACTCTCATCTCTTTCCAGTTATTCCAAAACTACTTTGTGGCATTTGATTTACAGTATCTCATTTCATATATATGCAAAGCATGCATGTATGCATGTGTCATTCTTCTCTGCCTCTGTTGATCACTACAGTATATTTAGGTACTTTCTCTATAGTAAGATATTTTCTTATATATGTGGATTGATTTGGAAGACAAGTACAACTCATAGTTTGTCAGCTTGGATTTAATGGTAAACTATGTTTTGGGCTATAAAGGAAGAGGCAAATTGGATTAGAATTTTGAAGAAGAACATGAACACAAGATCTGGCCAGGGCAACTTCTTCTTCCTTCTCTTTCTCCTCCTATATTTTTATTTTATACTGATAATTTTAATTTTGTATTTGTAAATCAATGTATTTTTTGTATTGTTATATTTAATGGTAATTTATTATGTACTATTGTATTTCAATGTATTTTATCATGTTGTAAGCCGCCCCGAGGTTTCGGCAAGGGGCGGCATAGAAATGCTATACTAATAATAATAATAATAATAATAATAATTTTCACATGACATAAAAACTATGGTTTGGTATTACCCAATGGCTTACCTAGAAGGGTGATACAGAGCTGCCAAAGAGTGAATACAGCTTTAATGATTTATCTACCTTGATTAAAACTCTAGTCATTTCTTAGAAGACTAAAATGTTCCTTAACTGTCACATTTTTCTGATAATTTAATAGATGAAGACAGTAGAATTATATATAAGAAATTGCCTGTGAACTAGTCAAGGGAAAGAGCTTCCACCACACATAAATTGGAGGCATAGCACTCCAATGACCAGGTGATCAGATTTCCAAAGTTGGGGGGGGGGGCACATACACTAAGCTTATGTATAGGAAGCAAATTCTATTGGATGAACTTTGTGTGACTTCCTTCCAAGTGATATAGAGAGGATTGGGTTTAAAGATGCTCAGGAGATGAGTTGAATGAAAAGATAGTAACCTTTTATTTCCTGTAGGAGCATCTACCATGAATTACTTTAATTTGGAAAAGAGGTTATTTGCACTCTAATTTCCTGTTACGTTGTATTCGCTATGAAAGGGTAATTGTGGAACTTCTAATAATAGGAACATGTTCTAGACACAAATTCTTTGCTACAGATTTTGTTTGTTTTCAAAGACTTGGGATAATCTTTATAAATTGACTTTTAACAATAATTTAAAATGATTCAGTTTCAAGTACCTTCTTAATTTTTCCCATTGATTCTGAATTGCATTTCCCCCTTCTCAATTCCAGAAAAGAAAGCTCTTGTGGTCATTCTTGCTCTCAGGTTGTAGAAGTAGAAATGGTTGCTTGATTTTCATTCTCTTTTCCACATATTTCCAGTCCTTCCGTCACACTAAGAACAATTTGTTATAGAACACTCTTCAACCTGGTGATATGTTGCACTAGAATTCCTTGTTGTTGTTAGTCATGAAGTCATGTCCGACCCATCGCGGCCCCATGGACAACATTCCTTCAGGCCTTCCTGTCCTCCACCATCTCCTGGAGTCCACTTAAGCTCACACCGACTGCTTCAATGACTCCATCTAGCTACCTCATTCTCTGGTGTCCCCTTCTTCTTCTGCCTTCAATTGTTCCCAGCATTAGGGTCATCTCCAGTGATTCCTTCCTTCTGGCCAAAGTATTTGAGTTTCATCTTCAGTATCTGGCCTTCTAAAGAGCAGTCAGGGTTGAGCTCCTTTAGGAGTGACCGGTTTGATCGCTTTGCAGTCCAAGGGACTTGCAGGAGTCTTCTCCAGCACCTCATTTCAAAGACCTCAATTCTTCTGTGCTCAGCTTCCTTAAGGTCCAACTTTCACAGCCATACATTGCAACTGGGAAAACCATAGCCTTGACTATACACCCTTTTGTCAACAGCATGATGTCTCTGCTTTTTCGTATGCTGTCTAGGCTTAATTTCTTGGCTGCAGTCACTGTGGTGATCTTGGAGCCAGGAAAATAAAATATGTCACTACCTCCATTTCTTCTCCTTCTATTTTTCAGGAAGTGATAGGACTGGATGCCATGATCTTAGTTTTCTTGATGTTGAGTTTCAAGCCAGCTTTTGTGCTCTCCTCTTTCACCTGCATCAAGAAGCTCTTTAGTTCCTCTTCACTTTCTGTCATTAGAGTGGCATCATCTGCATATCTGAGGTTGTTGATATTTCTCCCGGCAATCTTAATTCCAATTTGTGATTCATCTATCCCAGCCTTTTGCATGATGTGCTCTGCATATAAGTTAAATAGGCAGGGTGACAGTATACAGCCTTGCTGAAATCCTTTCTCAATTTTGAACCAATCAGTGGTTCTGTGTCCAGTTCAATTGTTGATTCTTGACCCGCATATAGGTTTCTCAAGAGACAAATAAGATGGTCTGGTACTCCCGTCTCTTTAAGAACTTGCCACAATTTGTTGTGATCCACAGAATCAAAAGCTTTAGCATAGTCAATAAAGCAGAAGTAGAAGTTTTTCTAGAACTCCCTGGCTTTCTCCATGATACAGCGTATATTGGCAATTTGATCTCTAGTTCCTCTGCCTCTTCAAAATCCTGCCTGTGCTTCTGGTAGTTCTCAGTCCACATACTGCTGGAGCCTAGCTTGTAGGATTTTGAGCATACCTTTGCTAACATGTGAAATGAGTGCAATGGTGCAGCAGTTTGAACATTCTTTGGCATTGCCCTTCTTTGGAATGGGAATGTAAACTGACCTTTTCCAATCCTGTGGCCACTATTGAGTTTTCCAAATTTACTGGCATATTGAGTGTAGCACTTTTACTGCATCGTCTTTTAGGATTTTGAATAGCTCAGCTGGAATACTGTCACCTCCACTAGTTTTGTTGTTGCTCAGACTTCCTAAGGCCCACTTGACTTTGCATTCCAGGATGTCTGGCTTGAGGTCAGTGACCACCCCATCATGGTTATCAGGGACATTATGCTCTTTCTTGTATAATTCTTCTGTGTAATCTTGCCACCTCTTCTTAATCTCTTCTGCCTTTGTTAGGTTCCTGCCATTTGCTCCCTTATCATGCCATGAGCGTTCCCTTCATATTTACAGTTTTCATGAAGAGATCTCTGGTCCTCCCTATTCTATTGTTTTCTTCTATTTCTTTGCACTGTTCATTTAAGAAGGCATTCTTATCTCTTCTAGCTATTCTCTGGAATTCTGCATTCAATTGGGTGTATCTTTCTCTTTCTTCCTTGCCTTTCACTTCCCTTCTTTCCTCAGCACTTGTAAAGCTTCCTCAGACAGCCATTTTGCTTTCTTGCATTTCTTTTTCTTTGGGATGGCTTTAGTTGCTACCTCTTGTACAATGTTGTGAACCTCCATCCATAGATCTTCAGGTACTCTGTCTATCAGATCTAATTCCTTAAATCTATTTGTCACCTCTACTGTATATTCATCAGGGATATGATTTAGGTCATACCTAAGTGGCCTAGTGCTTTTCCCTACTTTCTTCAGTTTAAGTCTAAATTTTGCAGCAAGAAGCTCATGATCTGAGCCACAGTCAGCTCCTGGTCTAGTTTTTACTGACTGTATAGAGCTTCTCCATCTTTGGCTGCAGAGCACATAGTCAATCTGATTTCTGTGTTGACTGTCTGGTGATGTCCATGTGTAGAGTCGTCTCTTGGGTTGTTGGAAAAGTGTTTGCAATGACCATTGTATTCTCCTGACAAAATTCTACCAGCCTGTGCCCTGCTTCATTTTGTACTCCAAGGCCAAACTTGCCTGTTATTCCGGTTATCTTTTGGCTTCCTATTTTAGAATTCCAATCCCCCATGTTAATTAGGACATTATTTGGTGTTAATTCTAGAAGGTGTTGTAGGCCTTAATAGGACTGGTCAACTTCAGCCTCTTCCGCACCAGTGGTTGGGGCATAGACTTGGACTACTGTGATGTTGAATGGGTTGCCTTGGATTCAAACTGAGATCATTCTGTCATTTTGGAGATTGTATCCCAGTACTGCTTTTCCTACTCTTTTATTGACTATGAGGGCTACTCCATTTCTTTGGTGAGATTCTTGCCTGAAGTTGTATACCTGATGGTCATCTGAATTAAATTCACCAATTCCTGTCCATTTTAGTTCACTGATTCCTAAGATGTCGATGTTCAGTCTTGTTATCTCTTGTTTGACCATGTCCAGCTTGCCTTGATCCATGGATCTTACATTCCAGGTTCCTATGGAGTATAGATCTTTACAGCATCGGACTCTACTTTCACCACCAGATACATCTGCAACTCCTTTCACCACCAGATACATCTGCAACTGAGTGTCCCTTCGGCCTTGACCCAGTCGCTTCATTTTTTCTGGCGCTACTAGTTCTAGGCCTCTGCTCCTCCCCCATAGCATATTGGACACCTTCCGACCTGAGGGGCTCATCTTCCTGTGTCATATCTTTTTGCCTTTTGGTACTGCCCATGGGATTTTCATGGCAAAGATACTGGGGTGGGTTGCCATTTCCATCTCCAGTGGATCACGTTTTGTCAGAGCTCTGTACTATGACAGTCCATCTTGGGTGGCCCTGCACGGCATAGCTCATAGCTTCATTGAGTTACACAAGCCCCTTTGCCATGACAAGGCAGTGATCCATGAAGGGGCTAGAATCCCTATCATTCCCATTATTTCGGGTAGCATGCATTTTTCAGTTTATTTGCTACATTCATTCATTTTTCAAAGCATAATGAATCTACAAAAGTGTTTCAGGAAGAACGGAGAAAGGGCTTCTATTCTCAGCAAGTCATCTTTAAGCAAAGCCTCTAATGTAAATCTTCAGCTGACTCAATATTTCCTATGCTAATTTATGGGACAAAATAAATATGTATGTTACCGGTGTTTTGCACGTGCTTGAGAGTATAGCCGCTTCAGTTTCTCATCTTTTTTCAGGAACATGCCACATTTCATACTCAGTTATGGAACAAGTGCCTCACTGAGGCCCACCTCACACCAACCTTGTCAGTACAAGGTTAAGAAGGTTCTCTACCTCAAGGCCTTTGAGTAGTTTACTGGAGCTTGTTAGCAGCCTAAACATGAATATTGAATTTAAGTTAATTGTGTTTTATGTGTGTTTAAATTTTGTTTTAAAATTTGTGTGGTCACCTTTTAAAATGCTTTGTATGTTATACTGATGTTTATGTGTTGATGGAAAATGCTAGGAAAGCTTTGGCTATCGGACAGCATAGAAAATAAATAAATAAATAAATAATAGATTTCAGTTTATGCAGTGGCCCTTCCCTCCCTATCCTTAGACCCCGTGTTCTGGAGGATCTCCCAGCCCAATGAAAGAGGGTACAAGAGGCTGCATGGCAAGCAGAATCATCTGCTCTGACAGATGTTGTTTTGCTTGCAGACAGAGTTTGATATCATCATATATACCCAGAGGGAACTTTAGCAGTTTTATCTCTTTCCCTTCCTCTGGAATATCATCTCTTCCATGCAAACCTTTTGGTCTTTTCACCCTCCAACAGCAGGGAGAGATCACCCAGCTGCAGCACCTATACACAGTGACGTGCTAAGTGATGGTAGTTGGATCTTGTAGCCTAGATATCCTGTTGCCGACCTGTGGATCGTTTCCCCCTTCCCTCTAGGCCTTTAAAATACACTTACAGGCAGAGATGGTGCGTTTGGTGGCTGGGAGATGCCCATCCTAATTTGTTAACAATACATATCAAAAGAGTAATAACTATTAAAAGTGTTCTATAATCAAACCAAACTCATGGTTCTGCAGACAAAAATAATGAGAAAACTGCAAGTAAGCATAGAAAAGCAGGCTTGTTATTACAAACCTTAACAGCCTTTTGAAATTAGCCAATTTTAAAGAATTTTCTTAATTACCCTATCACAGTTAGTCCTAATTATGTAGAATTGTTCTACCTCTACTGATATTCACATTTACATTTCCCTTAGGCAACACAATTCTCGCATTTGTTTTGTTTATGTTTGCAAAAATATCTTTGACTAAGAGAAACGTTAACAAAACATGGACAGACTTGACACATACTTCTGGGGGGAAATGATTTTTTGTGTCTTGTATCAAGAAATACAAGAAGATGATATTGTATGCTTATAATGCAATGCGTAGTTGTAAACAGAATACTTTATAAGGAACATTGTATTACCAAACATTTTATCTAGAATGTTTGGTAAAACAATCAAATTGTTGCTATGCACTAAGGACTACATTTTGGGAACATGATGCTGAATTGACCAGCTATTGCTTTGAACAGATGGAAAACCTGCAGATAAACTGTGCTTTTTTCATTAGTCTACAACTTATTCCACCATGAAGAAATGATCTTTAGGGTTGCCCTAAAAACCTAGGGCAAATGGGGAGTGGAGGGCAGTTTTAAAAGCCTGACTGAAATGAAAAGCAAACTCCCACATTCTTTTCCTGCTTTTATAATCTGAGGCAGAGAATTCCTGGTTTTCTTTGCCAATTCTAAAAGCATCAACCCCCACCAATCCTTCACTCCCTTAAGGCCCTGCCTGACTCAGCTGGTAGGAGCAGTATTGACACACATGGTGGGAGGGGAAAAAGGAGATATTTTCACATCCGTACCTCCTGGTAGTTTGTTTGTTTGTTTGTTTGTTTGTTTATTAAAACATTTCTATGCCGCCCCATTTGCTGAAGCCTCGGGGCGGCTCACAACATAAAATTAAAATACAAGAAATAACAATATAAAATAAGTCGCCCTGGCCAGATAAAATAAGCAAATAATATTAACAATTAAAATGACGCTTAAATAAAAAGGACTTTGCCTGGCGCCGAAAAACAAATAACGACGGTGCCAGGCGGACCTCTCTGGGGAGCGCATTCCATAAATTGGACGCCACCGCAGAGAAAGCCCTCCTCCGAGTACCTATTCTCCTAATTTCTTTCACGGAGGGTTCCCGGAGAAGGGCCTCTCCCGCAGATCTCAAGGGGCGGGCGGGCGTATATGGATGTAAGCGCTCCTTCAGGTAACCAGGACCCAAGCTGTTTAGGGGTTTATAGGTCATCACCAACACCTTGAATTGGGCCCGGACTTCAATGGGAAGCCAGTGAAGCTGACGGAGGACTGGAGTCATGTGAACATAACGCCCAGTCCCCATCAGCAGCCTGGCAGCTCTATTTTGAACCACTTGAAGTATCCGGACCGTCTTCAACGGAAGCCCCACGTAAAGTGCGTTACTGAAGTCAAGGCAGGAAGTCACCAGCACGTGTGTCACCGTCGCCAGGCAGTCGTACTCCAGGTAGGGGCGCAGCTGATTAATCAGCCGAAGCTGAAGGAAAGCGCTCCTCACCACTGCTGTCACCTGAGCTTCCAATGAAAGCTCCAGGTTGAGGAGCACTCCTAAGCTGCGGACCTTGTCCCTAAGAGGGAGTGCAACCCCATTCAGGACCAGGTCAAATCCACCCTCTCCGAAGCCCGATCCGCCAACCAACAGGACCTCCGTCTTGTCTGGGTTGAGCTTCAGTTTATTGGCCCTCATCCAGCCCATTACCTCGGCCAGACACCGGTTCAGCACAGCCACTGCCTCACCTGGATTGGTGGAAAACGAGAGGTAGAGCTGGGTATCATCAGCGAACTGATGATTCCGCAGCCCACACCTCCTGATGACCTCTCCCAGCGGTTTCATGTAGTTGTCCCCTAGAGCTCTGTCTTCCAAGGGTCACTAGGTGAGGTTTGAGGAAGACTCAGTCCTATTTGTCCTCCTTGCATCTGTGAAGACATAACTGTCTCGCTTAAGGCTGAGTAGCCTTACTGCTCATCCTTGCTTCTGAACAGACATGCAGGAGTTTCATATTTGAAAATCTGCCTGAAGCTGCTGGTGCTTAATTCTCAGTAGGAATGCAGAAGCATATCCTGCTTTTTTCTGAGCAGGCTTGAACTCACTAAGAGTCACATCTTGGCCCTGCTCATACCCACAGGGGAACATAGCCTTTCTCAGATGGGAGTTCAGCTCCTAGAAAGGATTTATTTTCTACTACACCTTAATGAACAGATAGTTGTTAGAAGCTGGCAGAGACACTGTTTTGAAGATCACAGAGAGATTGGCTGAGAAAGTTGTTGATAGTGATTTTTTTCTAAATCAGTTCAAGGTGAGAGGGAGCAAGCATTCTTTCTCTAACCATTCACATTCTTATTATTTTAATTTCCTGATTCCATATTATTCAAGCTATAGAGGAAAGAATTGTTTTCTTTGATTGGTTTGTAGAAGCTTCCTATTTCTATACTTCCAAAATGTTAGTGGCTAACTAGTCATGTTTTCATTTTGGAGCCTAGATGGGGCATGCCGGGAGTTGCAAGACTTTTATCCCTTTAAACCTGCTTAGGATTGCACATTTATTGTCATGTAATGATCACTTTGGCTCACCCTGCCTAAACTCAGGCTTCAAATGAATAGTACAGATTCTGGGTACATCTTCTGGGTACATTTTCCTTTCATTTTTAGTGGGAGTTTGAATTCTGATGTTAATATTTCAACAATTCTTTAATTAGCACCCTTTCCTACGCACTGCTGTTCAAATACTAATTTCTGCTACATTTCCATAAAAACAGAAGTTGGTGTTTTAATCAACCTAAAGTGAAAAATGATGACACTGTATGAAAGTACCAAATGGTATTCCTACACTGCCAAAAATATTTTTGTGTATGTCTGAAAAAGAGCAAGTATTACATATCACTACTACCTTAGATTCAGGAGACGACATGTTCACAAAAGGTGAGCTTTGGTAACTTTCTCCTAAGACAGGAAACAAAATGCTTTTTATAGTTAAGGTTTCTGACAAGTGAAATATTTTCAGCATGTGCGAATAAATTTCTTCACCAAAGATACATTATGTTGCACTTAAGACAATTTCCCATCTGTTAACTGTTTTGATAACTATGTTTATACTTTCTAAAAATTCCAGTTTGGAAAAATTGCTTCAAGGAACCTCTCCTCTGATCCCTTCTCACAACATTCCCATTACATGCACCTACAACGCCCATCTTCTCCCATACGCACCTGCCCAGGTATTTAGAAGCCTCAGTTATCTTGTAAATAGTAAAACCAAAGAATAAGATTGAAAATATGATCAATGGGAAACTACATCATTCATTCTATAGTAATAGCAATGTCTTGGACATGTGTCAGGAATTGGTGAGAGATAAAGTATTAGGCCAGAATTTTAGGCCAGATAAGGTATTAGGCCAGATGGTGTTAGAGCCAGTGAACTTTGTAACACTGTTGAAGAAATAGAACAGAGGCAGAAAGCTTTGTCTTTGCCTCTATGCTGGTAATCTCCATCCTTGCAATAACTGAAATGCTTGATTTTAGTGTAAAAGGCTGCAGGTAGTGCCAAAGTTTGTGATAAAGAATCAATGTAGAATGTGTGACTTGAAAAATTGCTCTTTCTTTATTCTCTTCCATCATGCTTGTGACATGTATAAATGTCTGGCAGACTGCCAAATGGACACAGCACCTTGAGACTCTCTCTCACGTGCTATCACACACATGTGTTTCTGTAGTCCCACTCTAATAAAATAAATGTTGTTTTAAACAAAAAACTTCAGGAGACTTGTTTGTTTATTTAGGCTCTGACACATGTCAGTAGCCTTAATGTTCCACCAAACAAAATACCAACATTTTCCCATAATTAGGTGCGTGCTTATACCATGTCGGAATTAACATATCTGTCATTTGTTACACACATCTGTTAAATGATAGCATTGCAGATACACATCAAAGGCTTTTTTCCGTTCCAAATGTATCATTTCCCAATTGAAATTTCTGCAGCTTTTCAAATGGAAATAGAAGTCCACGCAGGAAGAAAACCAAATGGTGTGCTATGTATTTTTGTTAGTTTTTCTTTATGTAAAGAAAGGCAGGCTAAGAATCTTAGAAATAATTGAATAAGAGGTGTTATCGTTAAATTGGCTTTTTTGTATTAGAATAGAAGTTCTTCCAGTTTCTTCACACATCTCTCCTAAAATTGTCAGCTGAAATCTGCTTAGATAATGATGAGTATTCTTGATCAACAGGGAAGGGTAACAAAAATTCTAGTTTAGAAACAGGTTAGAAAATATTGGTTTCATTTATTGGTTTTATTGTTCATAATGAACAATGTCATGTGGAAACTACTGAAAGAAAATGTATTTAAACCATATATAATGCTATTTTAATAATGGCTTTTTTTACCTATGACTGCATTTTGGGTAGCTCTGTGCCTATCTAGCTTTATGAAAGCTAAGCAGTGAATTAATCATTATAGATTATGTGTGTTATTTTGAGGGGGTGGTGTGTTGGAAAAGGTAACAGGCAAAGCAATAAAATGCCAATGAGTGGGGAAGTAAAAATTTTATTCCAACGTTGTGCCCATGGGCATCAGTTTACCCATGGAGCTCTTAAGGTTGTGGACTTATAAATTGGCCCATAGGAGGCTGTTTTGTTTTGTCTTGTTTTGTGCCTTGTTTTGTTTTGTTTTTCTTGGCTCATCACACCCAGTTCCTCCTAGTTATAGCCTCTTCTTCCTAGCCTAGTTGTTTGCTTGTGCATGAGCACACACACACAAATACCTTCCCCACATTTCATTCTTTCTGGACCTTGTCCCTTCTATTTTAGATGCTAGCGAAGAAGAGGCAGAAACTGATCAAGCACTGTGGCAGTGCTTGTCCATAGAAAGGAAAGTGATGGGGGTGGCGAGGAAGATAATTGCTGTGGCAGCTAAAGTTAGGCCTTGGGGGCCTTTGAAGTGGGGCTGGCTGACTGGCCAGATTATTGTCAAGTCCCCAGAGCTTCCCCCTGGCTCATGCAGCTTTAAAGCAAGGCTTTGAGAGGCTCTGACTACCAGCAACACAAAAGATTTGAATGGGCAGTTGGGTGGCCATCTGTCTTCCTCCAAGACCACATCTGGGATAAAGAAGTAATTGGGAGAAAGAGCTGGTCCTTCAAGTTGGTGATCAACAATACCTGAGCAGAAGACTAAGCAGGGCACACAGGTTATCTGGTCACAGTCTTCCACAATATGGTAAAATAGACTATATTTCTATGTAAATTATAATAATAATTTACTACAACTCATAGTAAAATCCCATTGAGTTTAATGAGGCATAACTCATATAAATTAAGAGAGCCATTGTGGTGTAGTGGTTAAGAGTGTGCCACTGGGACTGAGGTGATCTGGGTTCTAGTCCCTGCTCAGCCATGGGGCCAACTGGGTGACTTTGGGCCAGTCAGACTCTCAGTCCTACTTTCTTCACAGGGTTGTTCTGAGGATAAGCTTGAGAGGAAGAGGAGAATTATCTAAGATACCTTGAGTTCATTGTAAGGAAAAAGGCAGGATATAAATATAATAAATAAATAAATATTTATAATTTTTCATTTATACCTTTAATCATAGAATGTTAGAGTTGGAAGGGCCAGAAGGCCATTGGGTCCACACTCCAACTCAGTGCAGGACTCCTAGTTAAACCATCCCTCTCAGATAGCTGTCCAGTTGCCTCTTGAATGCCTCTAGTGTGGAATAGGTAATTGGTTCCATTGGTGTACTGCTCTAAAGGTCAAGATTTTTTTCCTGATAAATAGCTGGAATCTCTTTCTGTAACCTGATCCCATTATTCTGTGCCCTGCATTCTGAGATGATCGAGAGGAGATCTTGCCCTTCCTCCTTGTGGCAACTTTTCAAATACTTGTAGAGTGGTGTCATATCTCCCCTCAGTCTTCCCTTCTCAAGGCTAAACATGCCCAGTTCTTTCAATCTCTCCTCACAGGGCTTTGTTTCTAGTTCCTGGATTGCCTTTGTTGGCCTCCTCTGAATCTTTTCCAGCTTGTCTGCATCTATATGAATTAACATATGTCAAAAGGGCATATCATATGCAACATCTATGAAAATCATTATCCTATGTCCTCTTTTTTATGATAGAAAATGTTCATTTTGGTAATTCACAGGTGACCACCCTGCTGGGCAGGCCAGTGGGGCTGTGTCCAGCTCAGGCAGTGGTACTGGAAGTAATGTGGGACCAGTCACCAAGTTTGGCATGAGGACATATGTCCAGAAAGAGACAAGCCAGAGCTCTTTCAAGCTCCTTTGTTTCCTCCTAGGAGGACTTTTAGGGATTCTGAATGCTCCTTTTTTCCCTGAATGCTCCTTTTTTCGCAGCATGATCAGCAACAAAGGACAGCACAAAAAAAGGGCAGGGGGGATAAGAAAAGAAAAGAAGAAAAGAGAGTGTTGCAGATAGCAAGATAAAAATCTTTCCTTCCTCCATTTTTATTCTTTAGTGTGACAGCAAATGTGAAGAGAGCTCTACTGTTATATAACAGACATAGCATTTCCAAGATATTTGAAAGTGTATTTAATGAAACTATCATGTAATGTTCATCTCATTTCCCTCACATCCTTCTTCGGGGCATTTTTTGACCTGTATATGCACATTTGCTCAGGAGTAAATCCCATTTAGCTTAGTGAGACTTAATTCTGAGTAAACATGACTAGAATTGCTTTACAAGAACAGCTTCTAACAGAAGCTTGATTCCTCTCTCCCTACCTTCTCTCAATAAAATCCCAATACTTTTTCCAGTAGAACACTTAAGTGAAATTCTGGTTTGAATAGAAATAATAAAACATATCCCTGAATCATCATAACCTCTATGGTCTGCATTTAGTTGTTTATGTAAGAATGTCATTGAAATCCTAAACACACATTCCTGAGAATAAACACTAACCAATTCAGAGGAACTTACTCTGAGTAACCACACACATTTATTTAATATACATTCCAACTACCTGATAATCAATCCATGTTCTCCAGGCAGAGTGCAATACATTAATATATAAAATATAAAAATAAAATATGAATAAAACATATAATAAAATGAATACAAAGCAAATAGCAAAGTATATAAATGTTCCAGTACATGAATACCCAAACAAAAGAGCAGCAATAAAAGGGAAGCAATCTCAAAGTTGTTCCTAAAATGAGAACAAAAAGGTATTTATTTGGCACCAAAAAGAGCATAATGTAGGGCAGGAAAACTTCTTAGGAAAGAGGATTATTCAAAAATGGGGTGCCATCACTAAAACAACCCAAACCTTCATTCTTTTAGCCATCAATCTCACCCAACTTGCCAGATACACCTTAGATGATCATCTTGGTGACTGGGCAGGTAAATATGGGAAGAGAGGTAACCCGCCCTACCAAGTTCAACCATCCAGTGCGGCAGAGAAGGTACTGAAAAGGATGGGGTCAGTCTGAGTTCTGTACAGAGGGGCAGGCAGATTGCATTGGTAGGCTGAGGAATCTGGAATGGCTTCTGTGCCCTTCACCTTCTGTAACTGTTCCCACTCCCACAGCTTACACAACTATTTTTGGACTGACACCTCCTTAACATTCCAAATATGTTCATGGCTCCAGAAAGGTTGGGGATCCTAATATAGATTTTACTTTTTCTACTCTCCAAAACAAAAACAAAAAACAAAAACAAAATTATTCTTAAATTGTTATGTTACCAAGCCTTAGAAACTAGGCATGTGGGACTTCTCAGATACAATGAAATATTCTCTTTGTATCTGAGCAGTCCCGCAGAATGTAATGTAAGTTGTTGTATTTAAAAATTGCTAATGAATATTTGATGGATGAAATAAATGACTGATTGAAATAATTCAGTTCAGCAAAATATATTAAAACTTACATTAGTTTGAAAGGGGTTCGTAGAAAAAAATGAAGATTATAAATTCATTTATGCTACCTAGATATGATGGCCTCAGGCAGCTCACTGGAGGGAATCAAATAGATTAATTAACTTGCCTTTACAGCAAGAAATTTTTTGAAATGCCCAAAGAGTAGCTTTGTCAATAGAATGTCATGAGAGAAACATAAGACAGAGATTTTTAACAGTTTGGTTAAGTTGTCAGTGATATATTGTATTCTCACTTGAATATTTCAGGTATTATATTGCATATAAAAAGGTAAAGGTAAAGGTTTCCCCATGGCATTAAAGTCCAATCTTGCATGACTCTAGGGGGCGGTGCTCATCTCTGTTTCTTAGCTGAGGGAGCTGGCATTTGTCCATAGACAGTCTCTGTGGCCATGTGGCCGGCATGACTAAACACAGAAGTGCACGGAACACTGCTACCTGCCCACCAAAGTGGTACCTTTTTATCTACTTGCATTTGCATGCTTTCGAACTGCAAGGTTGGCAGGAGGTGGGACGGAGCAACAGGAACTCACCCCATTGTGCAGATTCGAACCGGCGACCTTTTGATCAACCAGCCAGCAGCTCAGCAGTTTAAACCACTGCACCACCCACCGTCCCCATATTGCATATACTGTTGTTCAAATACATATTAGAAACTTTTTAAGATGTAGTCAGTAGAATTTAAGAATTCCTACCTATGAAAGGTCATTGTTCCACTAGGTCTGAAAGAGAAAATGAAAAATGGGTCCCAAACCTTTCTGACTCCACAGGCAGATTTGGAATTGGGCGCGTATGTCACAGGTGCTAGCATCAAATGGCTGCCCAAGGGGCTGGTCTTTCATAAAAGATCATTCTCTTTCCAAGAGCTAAGCCAATTAATGTTCCCAAATCTCTTCCAAATCAATTCCTCTAAAATTAAGTTCTTCCCTCCAAATCAATTGCTTTCAAAATCCTTATCCAAATTAAATGCTGTTCAATTATCTCTCAATCCACTGATTCCCTCCCTGTATGCTTACTCCCCCATTTCTTCTTTTACTTATTTTGATAAACACAAACCCAAAATCCAAACAAATCAGTAATAATAAAATAAAATGAAGCATGAGATTTGAATGAATCTATTGCACACGCTCCCTTTCTACACACACACACACACACACACACATCCCTATCAATCTTCTGTATGTCAAGCTATAGTACAATTATTGAAGTCTATATATAGTACTATTGTTGCATAGATTTCAAATATCTCTGTATTTTTCCATTTGTAAATTATGCTTAAAAACCTATTTGCATTGAAGCAGGCTGATAATGAAGAAAAATATATGTGTCATTATTAAAGAACTTTCTGTCACAAAATTTATCTGAACTATGAGCTCCTCCCAAATGCAGCAGCCACTGGGCACTGCCAAAGCACATGTAAGAGAAGGATTACTTGTATTGCATTTCCAGCAACTGCCCAATTTATTTAAATCCTTATTGAAAAGGCATGTGATGTCCAATGTACCCGAAACATAAATTTTGCCAATTTTTGTAATCTAAGATCTGTTACCTCTTTTGAAATAGATGCCAACAAAGTAATCCATTGACTGGACAAAATAGAATGCTCTAGTTCATTATTCCATTCTTGTGTAATATCTTGTGGATCATATTTGTTCACCAATTCTAGATATTTGTAAATATGGTTTGTAGGCTGGTGTAACTTTACCCAATCTTTGTTCTTCACCCAGGATTACTACTCAAGCACATGCACAAACACAGACACACACATTCACCAAAAGAGGAATACTGTTTCTTGCCTCATAAACACTATCCTTACAGTTAAGCACACTGTTCCTCTCAGGATCAGTCAGTCAAAAATCAACCTTAATCCTAACCCTAACCCAAACACCCTGCTCTTTCACCACATATCCAGATATATACTCATAAATGTCCTTCCATTCTTGTCTCCACTCCATTTTATGTTTGGTATTTTTTCAGTTGTAGAGGCAAAGACATCTTCAACACAAGTTAAGAGCATTTTTAAGAATATAGAAAAGCCAAGTTTGGTAAGATGAAGGTAAGTCTAGTTCAGCATCCCATGTACAATGTACAATGTGGCCAGCCAGTTGCCTGTGAAAAGCTCACATATAAGAACTCTTAATATTGAACTAAGTTTCCTATTAGTATGAGCTTGGTCATTGTGCTGTCCCCCAAATAGAGTATCTCCAGTCCCACAGGGCTCAACTGATACCCACCCATTACAGCCCACCCACTACAGCCAGTGTAGACCAGTAGCTGAAGCACAGCATCCCTTTAATTGATTGGCTGAAGCAGCAGTTGGACTAACCTACTTGGAGCCATGTAAGGAGGCAGGCTTGCGAGGGAGTCAGCTTTCTGAGGAGAGCAGCCCTGCAGTGTCGTATCCCCAGTAACAAAGCATCAGCACACAAGTGAGTTACGCAACCATAACAGTTCAACAACAACGTGAGAAGCCAAGCCAAGAACGTTTCCCCTGCTTCTCTTAGTAAGTAATTGTAAACTGTAAACCAATAACTATAAGTACATCCCTAGTCCTTCTAGTAAACAACTTAGTTTTCTAGGTAAACAAAACCATTAGCACTAATTTAACTTCAAAAACCATCTAGTAATGAAGGTAGAAAGCCAGCAGTGGTGTGAGGCTATCCAGTATACTGTATTTAGTGCTGCATGTATGAATCTCTGCCAGATACGCAGAAGTCGTGGGTATGTGTACCTTGTAATGAGCTTTTGGCTCTTAGGGAACAGGTTGGTTCACTTGAATCCATGGCTGCTGACCTGGAGAACCTAACAGAGGCAGAGACATTGGCACGCATAGCCTTTGGGAATCAAATAGCAGTGCCCCAGTCCCTGGATGACAGCTTCTCTGCCATTATGAAAAGTGGATTGCAATTGGTGGTGGTGGGGGGGGGGTTCTAATGAAAAAAGAAGAGGTAAGGAAGTGGGAAGGATCCCAGTGAAGGGACCCATTCCTCAAGAGATGAACAAATTTCTTCTCGTGGTACAGATGCTTCTCCAGGGGATCTGGGTGCTTATGGTAGTTTGGTAGTCAATTATTAGACACACGGACAGTTGGGTAGGGTTGGAGCTATCTCTGGAGGCGTCTGTCCCTCTAGCATTTTGTGGACTTCCTCTTCTGCTCTTCCTGAACTTGCAAAGGGAGCTGAGCCAAGAGGAAGTCTATAAATGCTTGTGAATGAAGATTCTACAACCAGCAATCTTCTTCTGCATCAGGTACAGTGCTGAAAGGCTGTTACAGGTGGTGCAGAAGGGGGAACCTGCTTATGCAGTGTATGGAGATTGATTCCTGGTGAACGCCCTGTGAATGCTGGGTATACTTGCCAGGAACTTGGGCTCAAACTGCTGCAAAGTGGACCAGAGTCTGTAGGGCCGAGTCCAGCGAAGCTGACAGGTTCCCACCTCCAAACACATTTTTCACCCATCCCTACAGCTGGGTTGGAGATGACATTGTAGGCCACATGGTTAAATTGCCTGCCTGGCATGAAGATTGTGGATTTAATGCATAATCTAGATAGTTTTGTTGATAGAACAAGGCTGGAGTCGGTGGCTGCATTAAAAGAGCAAATGGAATAATGGGTGATTTTAAGATTTAATTGTTATTTTAATTGGGGTTTTATAGAGGATGTGTTGCTGTGTTTTTTATTGTAAGACCATCCTGAGACTTTGTGTAATAGGATGGGATAGAAAAGCTTCAAATAAATAAATAAATAAATAAATAAAATTTTCAATTACCCTCACATTCACTGGATAACTTCATCTTCCAGATCCGAGAAAGAGGTTAAAATGTTCAGTGCCCTAAACAATTGTACAGTTGTCATGGAACTGATCAGAGGGTAATCCTGACTCTGATTCTAGGCAGGGTTGCCCAAGACCTAGTACAAGAAGCTCATATTGTTGAAACAATCAGAAACAGTGCCCACAGTGCTATCAGATTTAATAAATATTTATGCAGCATTTTAAATGTTAATATTATTGAATTTTATTTGGCCAGGGCAGCTTATTTTATTTTACTGTATATATTTTAATTGCCATTGTTTTAATGTATTTTGTTATTCGATGTTGTAAGCCGCCCCGAGGCCTTGGCAAGGGGCGGCATAGAAATGTTTTAATAAATAAAATAAAAATAAAATATTTAAGTGGAAGATTGTCAAAGAGTTGTAACACATTAATATGTGATTTCAAAAGAAGAAATTTCTCTAAAAGGGGGGAGGTCCTCTTATGGATTAGGAGCTGGTATAACAGAAAGCAGAGGGTAGTGATATGCAGTTTGTGTCACTTTGGATACTTTGGCCTTCAACCCTCATCAGTCTTAGCCACCTAAGCCACTATAGATAATGGATAGTGGTAGCTGTTAGCCAAAGCATCTGGAGGGTCATGCTTTGTCAAACTCAGAACTTGTAGATTAGTAAATAAAGCATATATTTCATAGACATCATTTTTTTAAAAAACCCTTAAACCCTGTATATGCCTCTGAACTTCTTACCAACCAGAAATGTGTGGTTTTCATAATACACAATTATGCATTATGAGTCGAACTGCAAAGTAATCAAAATGGCTATTCCCAGAATAAGCAAGAAAATTATTTGGCATATTGATCCCTTAGGTAAACATTTCTTTATCAGCAAAATGCCAAAACTTTAACCTTATTTCCCCATTTCCCAAGAAATTTATGGAAAAAGGGTTTGCATCTGGTATAAACAATGGTCATGCTCCGATTGCTATAGTGTGTATAGAACCTGTGTGAGAATCCATGTGCTCTGAGTCAGAATCAGGAGATGTACTGAGCTCATTACAAGTTTGTCCTTATATGGTATTATAGCTGTCATAACCATGTGCTTCCTCACTTTTTCCTTTCCAGCAGATCAAAACAAAAAGCTTAAAAATGTAGTCCTTTATTGAAGCTTAACAGGATTTCTTGTGATACAGGCTCTTTTCTATTAGAGCTGTTAACAAGTTGCATAAGTCAAAGTAACAGTCCCTCTGATCTGTGGGAGTAGCTTCTGCCCATGTGAAAAGTTGATTCCAAACTTAGATTGCTCCTTCTTCCCTTTCTTTTCCTCAGTGTGGTTCATGCTGGTTGGAGCCAAAGAGTAAGAATGCCTGATATTATGCAGCTGGTCCACCCATTTGGCCTGGCTGCACCTCACTGAGTCTAGAAATTCACTCTCTTCCCCCCTTATTCTCCCTGGAACTCAGTCACTGCCTATTCCTACAAATCACTTAGTGGTTAGAATTCTGGGACCATACATTTCATTCTGGGTAGATAGATTTAGAAAGATTCTTAAGAATCTTCCCAGAACAAGGGCCAATTTAATGCCCTAACAATACAGATTTTGTCTCTCTTTCTCATATAGCAACCATTCTTAGTCCAGAATTGGAAAAAAATGACCTTGTGCCTTTGTAAACAAGAAAATAGACCCCAGAAGAATTGATAACTGGCACTTGCATAAGTCACCAATAACTTTTCATTATCACTTTGTTAAAGGTGCAGAAGACTTGAAAGCAGCCTAATGGCGACTTTCAATTCTCTAAGCCTATTTACTCCTGTCATGCAGGTTCATTCTGCTTTTCATGTTCTGCTTAAAGCATATGGTGTCTTCTAGTCTCAAGCAGTCCGCCTGCAGCTACTATTCTAACTCTTCATGAACTACAGCTGTCATGGGCTGAGGTGTTTGTGCCATGCTGTGACAGTGAGCACTGAAGTCTGCCCAGATTTGGCATTCCACGACATCACTGCCTCAGCCCTTAGTCAAATGGCTTGAAGTCATTAGAGACTGAATAAAAACCAGAGCTTCCTTGAACTGCCGGGGTCAATGTGACTTGGTCTTGACTATAAATCCCATTTAGAATTGCACTGTTGTTCTTCCTTCTTTTTTTTCTTTCTTTCCACTTAAAGTACAAGGGAGCCAGAGTCTGGTGCTTCATGTCAGAGAGTTCACAGAGCACCTTTTAAACTGACTTCTGGGATGAAAGCTGACAAGAGGTGGGGAACGTCCAGTTAAGAAGCTGCTTATTCCCAAGAAATGATCTCAGTGCAGAAGAAGGAAAGGCTTAATCCTCTCCATCTCACTGTTCTGTGATTGCAGGATGTGGGTGTCAGTGTGTGTGTGTGAGGGAGGGAGGGTGCATGCGGGTGCGTGCATAACCACACCAAGGAGAGTGTACATAGCTTGAGAAAAGTGGGATAAGGGGAAGGCTGGGGGTTCGTGAATATATGCAAGTGGCCCTGGAGTCACTGTTCCATGTGTTCCTCATGCTTTTAATCTAGGAAAAATACATTTTCACAGTTTCATGAGCAAAATTGTTAGAAACATTTGAACATGTTTTCTGCTCAAACATGAGGGCTGATTAACAAGTCTGAAAGATCAGATGTACTGACAAAAAATGGCTGATATGGTTCCAGCTCCTGAATAACTCGAAAAAATGAGAAGCATTAAAGTGCTCATCTTTGTGCTGTTAATGCAAACAAAAGGTTCAACAACCACCAAGCCAGTGGATGTCACAGTAGTTTAAGAAGGTAGGACTAAGTTAGAGATCACAATATCTTACTTCATTGAACTGTTTTTTCCTGAATGAAGTTTCAGTATTTAACTCAGTTGTTTTTATTATTCTCTGAACTAGAGAACAGACCCAGATTTGCACATGCTGAAATAACGCTTTGCTTGATACAGCAATGTCCTTAAGCAAACTGACACAGTTGTCAGAACTGGACACATTATGCCCATCTTCTCTGAATCAGGCCACACCTGCTGACACCCGCAGGCTTGGATTCCTGCATCAGATCCCTAAATACAAGGCTAAATTCCTAGTCCTGCATATTTTTTAGAAGCTTAATAGTTTCAGGACAACTTACATTTACCTGGAAATTAGCACACAGCAGCCATTTTAATACACAAAATTGAGTATGTTCTTCTGCTTTGATTTTGACAGATGCTAGATATATTAATCCACTATTATTTCTGAGTAGAAAGCACTTTCCAACCCTTGTTACTGTTTTGTCTATGTTCAATATTTTTTCACCAAATCTTTCTTATTCTATCATTGAAATACTGTAAGTTAGATTTTCTGGGACACTGGCATAGGAAAATGGATTTAAAATAAAATGAAATACATGGAGATTGAATGAGGAAGAGTTAATGATTACATCAATAATTAAACTGGCATCTGTTTATTTCTTTCAACTAGTGTCAGTAAGAAGTGATACTAAATTCTTCCAGGAACATGTCTCATATAGATAGTACATGAGTTTTTACATTGCTGATGGTGCCGATTTCTATCAGATCTCTGATAGGATTTAATTCAGGGAAAAATCCATTTTCTGAGTTTTTTTTCCAATAACTTCCTAAATGAATTCTAAACTCTAAGGTATATTAAGACAAAATTAAATTGGGACTAGCCAGTAGGCAAAAAAGATCTTGTACTGTTCTTGCAGTTTTAAGAAAATGTATACTCAGGACAATGCAGCTGTCAAACATCAAAAAGATATTCCTATATATGTGTGTAGCATCTCTTTATACTACTAAATGGAAAGAACATTTAACTTTGTGTTCAGCAAATACCAAGTTAACCAGTTTTATTTCCTGGTTGGTTTAGTGTTCACGTATATACAATAAAAGTTTAACATTTATTTTTATCAAGGATTAACGCTGAACACTATTTGCATTGGTCACATTTGCACATCACTTTATTCTTGAGATCTTGGCTTATTAAACAATGTGAAATGAACAGGCGGCATGCCTGTGCACTCAATCTGTTCACTTACTCCTTCCTCTGGGCAAGCAGGTGTCATTGGCCAGGACTCTAACTCCTCATCCTCAGAGGAAAAAGGCTCCTAAGCTAGCTAAAACAAGGAGAAGGCTCAGAAGGGCAATTCGAGGTAAAGGTTTCCCCATGACATTAAAGTCCAGTCATGTCTGACTCTTGGGGATGATGCTCATCTCCGTTTCCTAGCCAAGGAAGCCAGCATTTGTCCACAGACAGTTTCCGTGGTCATGTGGCTGGCATGACTAAACACCGAAGTGCACAGAACGCTGTTACCTTCCCACCAAAGTGGTACCTTTTAATCTACTTGCATTTTTATGCTTTCAAACTGCAAGGTTGGCAGGAGCTGGGACAGAGTACGTGAGCTCACCCTGTCTGCGGATTCAAACTGTCGACCTTTTGATCAAGCAGCCCAGTGGCTCAGTGGTTTAACCCACTGCGCCACCGCATCCCTTTTAATTCAAGGTTACCACCCCTTAAAACTAGGAAAGTCCCAGGAACCAGGCCTATCCTGAGGAGGTCACATTATAATCTTCAGATTCTGAAGAGTTTAGCCATGAAGATATCATCGTACCACAGTCTTTTCATGTCACTGTCCAAGAAAGTCATCTTTTTAGGAAGAAGTACCCCAGTCAGGGCAACCAGCCTGCAGGAAGCCAACATCATACTCAAAGCTCATATTTCTTTCACAATCAAAGTGATTGTGCAAAGGATCACTTGAACAATTCATTTGGTGATCTTCAGCCTAGCTTTGGTGGAAGTAAATGTCAATGAAATGTATGGATCTCACAAGTGAAGAGCATGGTATTATAGCTATACATGTTGAATTGGAGGTAATTTACATAAAGTTAAATGAGACTTGAAGTAAACATTAATACAGTTAGGCTCTAAGTATAGTCTGCATATTGTAAATCAGGTATAGGTTAATTCCATTTTGTGCATGTTGTTTTTAAATGTAATGAGTAATGGATTTGGCTTAAGATTTTCCAAGACTAAATAGATTTAATATTTCCTCCCTTTGCTGCTCCACTTTCTTCATAAGTTGCATGAGAGAAAAATGAGGAAAAAAAAAAAGAAATATTCCATACTTGGTTATCCTATCCTGGATGGAAGGAAGGAAGGAAGGAAGGAAGGAAGGAAGGAAGGAAGGAAGGAAGGAAAGAAAGGGGAGAGAAGTTCCATATTGTTTATTAACTTTAATCCTGGAAAAAATCATGTGCATGTTCTTTCTTTTGACATTTTAAGCATATCAATAATATTGATCACATTTCATATTATGTATATTTCATATTCCAGGGGGAAAGAACACCAGATTCACCTTTCAACAGCCATAGTTGAGTAATTCACTTAGTTTCTATAATATGGTACCAGTCATGGGAATTCTATATTTGTCAATGGGCAGAGCACTTTTTAAAATCTTAATTTCTTTCAGGTGGAAAGATAAACACCTCTCATCAACGTTTCAGGATGTAAAGTATATACAATAATATTTTAGTAACCCTGCATTATTTATTTATGTAAGCTTTTTATATACAATTCATTAACGGCAAGACCTCAGAACAGTATACACTTATTTATTTAAACTTTTGTTATAATTAATTTATTTAAACTTTATTATATAAGCTTATGGGCTCCAAGTCATTAACAAAGCAATCCTATGACTGCTCAAAGGGTGTCCAAGGAGCAGCAAGATTATGTGGATCCCCTCTCCTTCAGTGCCCTGAGGGGCAGAAATCAATGTGCAGAAATTTCTGCAAGGGCAAAAATACCACACACATCTTGTAGCTGCAAAAGAAAGTCTTGTATTGACATGTCTGCCAAGGTCACAATAGCAACCTTGGAAGAAGATGAAGAAAGGAAAATAGCACAATTGGAGGAATGACGTAAAAGCCTTCAACCTCTTCCCATCATGCCTTGCTCCTGTTGGAAGACTTTGGACAGACTCCAAGATTAGAGTCCTTTGTCTATTCTCAGGCTTGCTCCCTAAAGATATGCAAACATATATAAAAGGCATATGTAATGAAACCATATAAAATATAGTAGGGGCTGCTGTATGTATTTAAGGTTTCAACAATAGTATATGATAGTTATCAAGTTACTCTATTTTTAAGGCTTAATGCTTCTATTTAGCTTTCTGTTCCAGAGGCAATCCTTGTTTTTTGCCCATGCCTTCCAATAATATTTTTAATTTAAGAAAAAATATCAGCCAAAAAAACCTCTGCAGTCATTTGAAAATTAATAATAACCAATCATGATTTCTGTAGAATAATGTGTTTTATTAACTTATCTATCTGTGTAGTTTTTTTCCCTTTGTTTTGGTTAGGTTATGTTTTTAACAATGATTCATGATAAATTTCACATGGAATCCTTATATCAGCAATACTGAAAATTTGATACAGACTATTCAAAATTGTCTGTAAGGAAGTATATGTGGCTTTGGATCTTCTGATATTATGTTAGAGTATTATTCAAATGCCTAAGCTGCGTTTTATACTGGTGCTTGTTAGCCAAGTTTCATATTATTTCTGTAATCTTGTTTTAATATTCTTTTATTCAATTAAGAGGATGTCTAAATTAGCCAATATCAGATGGTCGAATCTATACCAGATCTGCTCCTTATTTATTTATTTCTGTACTGTGGAAGAGCTGAAGTGCTCCCCATATGACCTCCACAGTTTGTACTGTGCTTCATGGTCAGTCTGCTTCCATTTCCTATATGGAAATAATTGCAGAAGTAGGGGAGAAAGCAGGTGCTGGATGCTGGTCTGTAGGAATGCATACACCATTTTCCATTTGGAAATCACAAGGAAATAGTGGTTTAACAAACTAGGGAGCCTCCTCTGAAGGAGGGCCCCAAAGGAGGCAGGCGGGGGAGTACTGTAGGTACTCATAATCACACCAACTGTTTTAAATTATTTTAGGAATTAAAATACAGGATAGTATCCAGTATTGCTGCTGTAATCCTGCTGTTTCAATGGCAATAGTGGAGCTGTAGGGGTAGCCAACTTCTTCTCTAATATACCCTTTGAGGATTTTTGACTTGGGTTCCTCCTCAGAAGTTGAGGAGAGGCTGGAATTCACAGCTGAAATGCCCAAGCCACAGACCCAGAGATAAACGTAGCAGTTGCTGAGAACTAGACAGTTTGAAGTTTGAATTCTTGTACACAAGCTGATATAGGAAAGGGTAGATCTAACATGAATACAATTACCACATCAAGTTAAGAGAGCAGACCAACAGAGAAGTACTGGATGCTTCTGGCAATGGAAGGTGAAGTTAGCTTTTTTGTTCTGGAAGGGAGGAGAGGTTTTTGGTCTGGAATCAGCTTTCTATCATTCAGCCAAAATTCCTTGGTGACCACTGGATACATCTCAGCTAGAAGTTCTCTGATCATCACAAATATAGTGAGACTGGCAGCCGTTCAAGTACCTTGATATGTGTCAGGCAGCAACATCTGTTAAGAGTCAAGAACAGCAGTTTGAAAAGAACCTGGAAATGGATTGGGAGTCAAAGCTATTAGCTGAGCAACCACATTAAAAGTTCATAGGACACCCTGTTCCTGGTAGCAGAGTAGCAGCTGTATTCTGAACTAACTGAGCTCAACGAAGCATCTTCAAAAGCTTTCCCTGGGGCCAGGCTTTCCCTGCCAAGATATGGATACAGCTGATGAACCAGCTTGAGCTAGTAAAAGCCACTGTGGTGCCATGGCAAATGGTTCAAGGAGTAGTTTCAAGCTGGAAATGTTCCTTCAAGGCGAGAAAATCTGTCCAAAATACTACTTTATTATTTTATTTAAAGCATTTCTACCCTGTCCTCTTCCGAGGTCCCGGGACAGTTGAATCATCTACCAGTTGCATCACTTTTCTGAACTGAATCTAGTTTGCCAGTTCTGATCCACTCCATCTCTGTGCTGAAGCAATGTTGTGTTTATAATTTCAGTTTGCTTCCCAAATTATATGAAGAGAAAGAGAGGTCAAGGGCCTTGCATCAGCATATGATTCATCTGCACGGATGAACAATGGGTACACACATGCATGTGCACGCACACTTAATATTTCACAGCCACAACTAAGGGGTTCCTTTCTTTCACTGATTTTGACTTTTTCTATCCACTTCATAGGTAACTGGGCAAACTTTGGAGGTGGAAGCTGTGGAGTTAGAAAAGGTTGGCATGTTATTTTAGAGGAAAGCTGAAGTATGAGTAAAATGCCTACAACGTAATACAAGTATCAGCTTACTCATAATAACATACAACAATTTCTCACAGCTTTGAACCTCTGTATCAGTTCTGTGGTCATGGCACAAAAGTTTCCCCAAATGTATTTTAGAGCATAGAAATTAAGGAATGGGACATGGAGGGGAGAGCTGTTCTTGGGAGTTCCTTAGGACATAAAGTCTTAACTACAGGAAGTTTTCAAGGATAAAAAGACTCCTTGATGCTTAGGAATGAACATGCTAACCCTCCTTCCTAGTTGCTTTTGCTGGAAGATTTCACTGATAGAAATGTAGGGAGTCTCAAAGGGGCTGGGTAGAGCAGATTTCAAAGCTTCTTGCAAGAAAGGGAAGGCAGCAGGGTCCCTTCCATGTAGCCAGTTTCCTTCCTCCTGACACTTAATGGCTTGATTCGTAAGCGTGGTAGTCTTCCTGAGCTTTCAAAGAACGCTTGGGGAAAGTGTGAGCTCTGCAATAATTCTCTGAATAAGCTCAGAAAGAGTGAGCCCTTTTGGGAATTTAATTCAATATAAGAGAGATGTATCCATCAATTTTCATTGAAGAAGGGGGTGTGGTTTCCAAACATACTTCCCCATATAACTTTTCTTCCTACCTTGCAGTTCTTTTTCACAGGTTTTTTTATTCTTCAAGTAAAGTTCAATGGATAATTTTCCCTATCAGTTATTATTATTATTTATTTCATTTCTATAACACCCCACAGCTGAAGCACTCTCTTTTTCCTGCCATCATTAAGCTGCACCCTTTCATGTAACATAAGCCTTTTCCCTTAAAGAACTGGCATGTAGGCATGAGAGAAAAAGGATCAGAGGTGCAGAAATCCTTCAGTTGTGGAAATAAAACACAATGGTTACACCTGTACCTCAGTTTCTTTCTACCTTGCAGGCCTTTCCTGCAACATTCTATTCTGCAACAGATTTCAATAAGAAATGTTTGTACTGACATTTGGACGTGCAACACAGGAAAAAATCTTTATTCTCACTTGGCTTTGTAGTTATTTATAATGTGTCGTGCTGTCTCATTTCCAAAGTGTAAAAAGTTAAACATAACAGAGTCTGTAATTTTAGTTATAATTTGCCCAATAAAAACGGAGCTGCCATCTCCCATAAGGGAAAAATAGGTTATCTGAATGCATTCAGGTCAGAGCCTGCTGAAACATAATGGCAAGGGGATAGTATTTATTTTCTTCAGTGAGCATTTCTACTTTACTATTGATTTGCTTTTAAAAATTTGAAGATGGTTAGATGTTTAAGCATACAGGGACAGGAAGAAACCCTGTAACTACATCACGAGCTTTTTTTCTCAGCCTTTGAGGCTTGGGCATTGGCAGCTGCTGGGTGAGAGGGCAGGGGTCCCCAGAGGCAGAGCAGTAGCCTGATCCATGAAAAGGGAGCACTGAGCAAAGCAAGGCTAGGGGAATTCACACAGCCACACAAAAGCACCCTTGGACGCACATTCACCATTGCCAACAAATGCTCCCATTTCATCAAGGGGCCTGGTGTCCACTCGGTCACACAGCATCTTCATTGTGACAGCTGTTTCCAACCATACAACTAGATGAAAGCACCCTCTGGAGCCACATGTTTGTGTCTGGTGGACTCCAGTGAACGGCTTGATGCTTAACTGCCTATAATGGAAGGAGGGCCCAAGAAGGAATTTGAGGTTGAGATGGAGGAAAGAAAGAGAGCAGGTAGTGGCAGGCATGTGTGGAACACAGCAAGCCCAGCCCTCACTCTTTTGGGACTTCTGGCCATTTCACTGTTTCTGTCCTCAGAGCCCTTTCCTCATTAATTTCTTCCCTTCCATGTTCCTAGCCTTGCTCTTTCGCTCCCTCTTATCCCCTTATCTTGCTGTTTGTCTTCACTCCAGCCTCTATTCTCATTCTCCACCCTCTGCTCTCTTGCCCATCTTTCTTCTTCTGCCCACTAAACAGCTGATCATCAGCAGGTTCAGGAAGAAGAAGGAGAAAAGGAACATTTTAAAATCTCCTCCTCTTCCTCCTGCAAGCAACAGCTGAAGATGCTTCAGTCCTGCTTCTCATTCTGCATACAGGGATCAAGAGGCAGAAACAAAGCCAGTGGAGGAGGTCCTATGTTGACAGGTACTACAGTTACCTGCCAGGCCCCTGTCCTTCATGATCCAATTGGAAGTCACCTGCTGTGTGAAGGAGGTGCTAGTCTTATAAGCATCTACCAGGTCCTTTCCCTTCTTGCATCACTTATACCAAGGCTGGGTTACAAGCACTTTTCAAGGAGAGTGAGGACACAGCGGGCAGCAGCAGGACTGCTTCCTAGACTGCCAGATAGGTAGGGGCTCTGTGCAAAGACTGGAAAAATTGAGCAGTTGAGCTGAAGAAAGGCAGCTGAAGTTTGGAGTGGCAGGCCACCAGTTTGGTCTGAGATGGGCAATGTGGGTCTTGGACTGGATAGTCTTCCTTCTTCTTGTCACTCATCAATTTGTTGGCCTCCTGTCCAGCCTGATTTGTATTTTGCTATCCATATTTTCCTATCCTCATCCCACTCTGCAGCCATTTCTGAGGAAACTACAGCTGTCATGTGCCCAATACACAGTAGCAGAACAAGCTTCCCTGTCTATTTCATCACATTCTGACCTGACTCGGGGCTCGATCACATATGTAAACATTGAATGGCAATTCAGAATTTTCACACTAGCAGATTTTAAAGTCCTAGTTATCTTCTTTGTAAAACATGTGTACAAACAAAAATATTATCTATACAGTGTATTCTTTGCCTTTTTAAAAGGTAACTCTACCTCATGTTCATTTCAAGCTATGCAAGCCATGGGGGTTTTATGCATATTTCTAAAACATATGTATGTTCCACATAATATCAAACTAATTTCCTATGATAGAAATGATAGGAAACTATTCCCTGTTATGGTATCCTTTAAAGCTATTTTTGTAAGCTATATTGAAACAAATATCTGGAGCATCATAAAATAAATCTGTGTTGTCATGGATACAAACAGGAGCATGCTTATTTTATAAATTTATTATGAGTCTAACCTTGTTTTTTTTTTGGCATTGTAACTAATTTTAAAAACATTTAGGGCACAATCCTGTGGCCTTCGGTTGTTGTCTTTGGGGCCATAGGATTTTTCAGGACCCTAGCTCAGAGCTGGGACAGCTAAATTGGTGCTTGGCTGATAAGCAGGTTTCTCAGCTGAGGTGCCACCACCAAAAGCATCCTCTTCCCCTGCTGGAGGCAGTATATGTACAAGGGAAATGGCTGATAATCTTAGCACTTAGGAAGTTGGCATGGGTGGAGACTCCCGTGGTGCTCTGATTTGACCTCGTAAAAATTTTACTGGGCAGCCAGTAAAAGTCTAATAAGAGTGCTGAGATATGGTTCAATTGATAAGTATCTCCTTAAACTGAAGAGCCATTAGCCCCTAAACCAGGCCTGAATGTGGTTTGGAAAGGATCCAAGAAATTGATGGGCATGTATGTATTCTCTGTTACACCACATTTATGCTCAGAGTGGACACACTGCTTGGTTTTGATGTATTAAGCTCATACGTACACTCAGTGGCAGGGTTTATATATCATGTCATACTAGAATTCTTTATTTTTTTGCCTCAGCCTATGAGTCAGACATCACATGATTTCCATGTAAATATAGCTTCCATGCCCCACTTCCATCCTCCCACTCCAGCCTCCATGAGCAAAAATCCAGCTTTTTGCAGTATTGTTCCCTATGGACATCAGCTGCCTCTTTGTGAATGATCCATGGAGATTTTCAGGTGGGTTCTCCCTCTCCTGTCTCCCAAGTGTACCTGCATTTCTGTAACACTTCCTTGCCACTTAGGCCTCCAAGGTTCTTTTTTTTTTACATTAAAATACTCGCTTTTGTTGCAGGTCCCCAGTCCCCGTCTCCATGCATTTCCTCACCTTTTCTCTGTCACAGTAAGTAAACTGGGTGACAAGCACAGTGCTCAGCCAATAGGAACAAAACAGATCTTGATATGTGCTGCTGGTCAGCCTTAGGTAATAGAGAATGGCTGCCTACCACAGCCCCTTCTGTTGCCACTTTTTCCCACAGCACACTGTGGACATATGGAGCTCCCACAACGGAATGTCATGAGAAGGCATTGTGAAGCATGGAGACCTTGCAATGAAGCATGATTTCTTTCCAGGGTTTCCTGAGATGAAACATACTATGCTGAAGTTTCACAACTGGGTTCAGAGGATGAACAAGTCAACAAGGGGAAAAAATGACCACAGCCTCTTGTGCTGTGCAAATCTGGCTGTACGCAAATATACATGCAGGCACACAGGCATGCGCAGGCATGTGCTCTACCTCCCCCTCCCACCCCCAGTCCCTCATAGTTGCACCGAACGTCACAGACAGAGAAAAAGATAGTGGCATAGTAAGCAAACAGCAAGTCTATATTAATATCAACTGCTTAAAAAAACTTGCTTCACTGTTCCAAATTCTGGATGTTTCAGACATAAATAAATTTTCTCCTGTTACATTTGTTCAATATAACTTGGTAACAAAAATGATTTTTAAATATTTATACAGGTATTTTAAAATAAAATATGGGTTGCTGATGTAGCTACTGCCTCAAAAGATTATTTAAAGTTATGGCAAATACAGATTTCATACTGGATAATTAGGTGACCAGAAAATAAATATGCAAGTGCATAACAGCTTTCTCATATTTGAAATACATAAAATATACAGAAAACTTCATTCTTTATTGAAAGATTAGTAGACTGCCAGAATCTGCAAAGAAGATAAAACTCATAAAAACTGACATTTATGAGCTAAGCAAGAGCCATAATTTTTCACACCTAAACATTCCTATTAGAAGGAAGTTTTATTGACTGCAATAAAATTTAGAAGTGAATTAGAAGTTATAAGGGAAACCTGGTATTCTCATTCTTGTGATCCCCTCATGGCACTATAAAGGGGTACTTCATTTGGGGAAAACTGAGGATTTTTAAAATAGGGAACAGTCAGTAAGCAAGAGAGGGTACTTACCACTATTGCTAGCTTCTGAATCTCCCCTGCAAATGCATTCCAGGAGTTTTTAATATTTCTCCTCAACCAGTTTCCAAGCATGGATGCCCAGGAGAGGAGAAAACATAGAGTGCTGAAAGGAATTTTAAAAAGCAAGAAACAGTGGAGACAAGAAGGATTAAACAGTCTTCACCCTGCTTTCTGATCCTCAGCTACAAGTGCTCCTCACAACCTATATTCCAGTTACCTTAGCAAAAAACGAACTGGGACCACACATTTGCTGAGAGAACTTCCACTCTCATTCCTTCATTTCTGAGAAAATAAAATTAGAATCTGGAATTGATTGTCAGTCAATAGCAAAAAGAGAGAGAAAATTAATTTAAAATGTTCTGGGGTCAAACATATTTCTAGTTTAATTCCTTTTTGTATATTTTATCTCAAATAATTAAAATGCATTAAGACACACACATGGAAGGGAATGTTGTTTGGTGTGCAGTGTTTCCTTGATACAAACAACTCAGCAAATTATTAGTTATCCCAAGGGTTGTTATCATCAACATTAATTTCACTTTATAAGCATCAAAAGGTGAAAGTGTGAGAAAATAAACATTAACATAAAGAAACAGCTTCTTTATTTTCATAAATAAATATAATATACTTCCACCAAACAGTTTGTACTTATATTTTATGTACAGGAATAATGGTTGAAACACCTTAATAGTTTACTCTAAAATTAACATTTGTATGGTTTCTCCTTATTTTTGTTGTTTTGCCCCAGGCTTTTGTCTGAAAAGTGAAAAGAAAAGGACTTTTCTTCTAACTGAGAAAATAGTAGGGTAGTTTTATCTCCTTTTATTGAAAATGTCAGCTACTTTCTTCTATTGATGATAAAATAAATTGTAGCATGGTTGCATTTAATGACAAAAATAAGAGAATATATTTCATACCAAGCAGAAACCCATGTTATATCCAGCAGCTGCTCTTCAGTTTGTTCTAGACTTCTTTAATCTGTTTTATCACCCTCTCTCCCACCCTGTGCATGGTATGCAAGTCTCAAGCAGTATGCAGGGTTTTATATAGAAAATATTTTTCTGCATTATTGAAATTATAGCAACATCAATAGCCCTGGCCTAGCTTCGGTAGCTCCATCATTGAACAAATGTTTTGTTTTTCCAATAGCTGTCCTACTTGAGCTTGATACAAGCTGGGCCCTGACCCAGCTAAACCAGAATATAGCTGATATATCTGTGAGTAAGAAATATTGACCATAGCATAAGACTTGTGCTATTACAGCAGCAAATAGAGCAAAGTTAAAGATTTATATAGCCTTAACTACCTATAATTTAGCTACAATCATCCCCAGACCACTAACTTTTCATACTTCTAACTCTTGAAGAGATGCTTTATATTAGAAGGACCCCCTTAATTCTGAGCAGCCTGGTTTCTTTGTGTCTTTATTTGCCAGTGCAAGGTTGCTTGCATCTGATCAGCTGCTTGACTTCCAAGGGTGAGGTAAGATCATTAGGAGCTCTCTCTGCAGGTGCTCCAAGAACAACTGTGGCTGAGAAGCCTAGTGCAGATTCTTTGGGAAAAGTACCTATGGAAGTGCTGACGTTCGGGGAGTCCCATTAGAGTGTTGAGCAGCCACTGAACCTTCATTAGAAGGTAGAAGACTTCCAAGTTCTTTCGCAAGCACCTAGTATCACCCACTTGAATGAGGAGCACTGTATATCAGCAGCATAGCACAAGCTTTGAATAGTGGATTACCCTGTATTCAGTGCTCAGTATTTTCAGTAATCTCTCTGCATCAGAGCTACTCAGGCTATCAGCCTTCAACACTATCTTTTGCCAGAAAGGTGAGCTATAAATTAGATTAATGATAAATACATGTTGACAGAGCAAAACTGGGGTGGATGGTTCACCCTTATTTAAAAGCTAGTTTTATATCTTTCACATTCATTGAATGACTAAGCTATAGCAATGACATGGAGTGACTCTAACTTGAATTACTTGGGTTGCAATGCTATTTGCTTTGCAGTTCAGATGACCAGAGGCAGGGCACACTATTTAGAAACACAGAAACAGAGTGAGTCAGAAGGGTCTCCTGGGCCATCTAGTCTGACCCCCGGCTCCACTCATGACATGCCTCCCATAGTCAGGAGTCAGGAGGCAAGAATGAGATTAACTGAACCAAACAGGAAACTATCCCTTCTAATTTTTTTAAAAAAATGTGTGATGCTCCAGAAAGTGGAGAATAAGACAATGATACTTATTATGAGTTTTATCTAACAAAACCATCACACCAGAGATGCTGCCTAAAACAGTACTGGTGGCCACTCTGCTGAATCAGGGATCCCAGGCTGCATGAAGTTCAATTGGATCCTGAATAATGGGTCTAACCAGATAGCATGAGAAGACACAAAAATGAACACACAGAGACAGTCTGTTTAATATTAATTATACAATGCTATTTCTCCAAGTCAATGAAAACTTTTATTTTTTGGTGCATGCTTCTACATTCTGTATGCTCAGGATATAGCACATAGAGAAGGACACAGTCAGAATAATGTGTCTCAAAGCAGAAATTGCATTCTTGCAAAATTTGCGCCAATTTTCTGCACAGACACTTTTACAAAAGATGACCTCTCTCCATCTTTCTGTGTGTAGCAATGTTAAATATTTTCTCCATAAAGCAACCAACCAGAATGAGTAGTATTCTGGTGTTTGGGTTTCAGTAAAAGCTAGTTCCATTTATGTCGGAGGAAAAATAGTTGCTAGAAGATAAAAGCAGTGGCAAGTCAGGAGGCTTGTGTTTGGTAATTTTAGCACAAGATGTAGCTTTTATGGTACTAGTATGACTGTCCAGAGTGCAGTGACAATGGATGAAGCTGAATGCTTCTGAGAAAGAGAATTAAACTAGTTATTCCTCTATTTCAATCCATTCTGTTCAATTGTTCTACCTTATTTCATATTTAATTACTGCAGTAATCAAAATCTTGTGTCCTCATGCTTTGTGGATGTGTTTATCAAGCTTATAATTGCTTTTCTTTAAACTATCCTGTATTATTTTTCACTGTCTCCTCATATATCCCATATAGAAAGACTTACACGCAAGTAACTAGAGATAGAATTGCTGAGTCTAGTTGCTGGATCAGAACACGCAAATGCATAAACTATATGGAATGGGTAACATATGCACTAATGTGTAGAGCAAAGTTGGTGAATATTTAATATTAAGATTTTTAACTGGGAAATTTACTTTTTATAGAACAAGGGAATATAATTTAATTGTACACACCATCCTTAAAACTAAGAATAGAGCTCCTTTCTATGATATTGAAAGAATCACAGCATAATTATGTGGTTCCATTCAAGAAACAGTTACAGCTGCAGGCTATTGAATACTGAAATAGAGTCTCAGGAGTTTAGGGTGAAAACTACATCCTTGAACAATCCAGCTGATCTATATGCAGGTATGCCTCATAGACTACAGGTGTACTAATTGTAAGCACACACCATCCAAGCTGTAAGTTCATTTTGTGTGCCCCCCAACCCCGCCCCGCCTTTGGTCTCCCTCAGTCAGTCATAGTGTCCTGATTGTGCTGAGAATAAGTAAACTGTAATGCCACTAGAGATGCCCTGTCAGGATATTAAGCGTACAAAGATGTCCATGAAACAAAATATAACAGATTGTTTTAATAAACAGAAATACTATGTTGGTCATATCTTAATTTCCTCTGTGCTTCCTCCTCTACTTTAGAAATAATGCTTGTTATACTTCGAGATGGGGTGT
This sequence comes from Varanus komodoensis, assembly GCF_004798865.1. NCBI lineage: Eukaryota > Metazoa > Chordata > Lepidosauria > Squamata > Varanidae > Varanus > Varanus komodoensis. The sequence goes on from NW_025336087.1 coordinate 49,137,026, forward strand.
GTACATACGAGTATGCTTGCCGGTTTTCTTCCCTTTCTCAACACCTGGCTTACACATCATTTATTAGGTTATTTTTCTTAGCCATGAGAAATCAATATTTGGAATTATGAGCATCTTTATAGATAAAAATAATGTATAACTTAATGAGTAATACACATGATATATTACAACTTTACCATAGATCACAAGAGGTGATCACAGGTGATAAATACTTAATACCAGGATCTGAAAAATGTGGATGCAAGTGGGCTAGCTAGATTGTTCATAAGACCATATGAAGAACCGGGCTGGATCAGGCCCAAGGCCTATCTAGGCCAGCTTTCTGTCCCCACCACGTCCAACCAGAGAACTACCTGTAGGATGTAAGTGCAATCGGAGCTGTTAATAGATTTACCCCTTATGAAAAATACTCATTCCCTTCTTCATGCTGTGGATTTCCTTTGGCTCATGATGCCTGTAAAAGGAAGAAGCCCACATGTCCAGCCTGCCTGAAGAAATGTGCTGCCAAGCTGACATCCCTTCTGCTGTGGCGTCTCTGGTGTTCCCTCAGTGCACGGGGCTCACTTGCCCACCACCCCTTCAACGTAAAGACGATCCCAGGTGCTCCACCGATCCTTTTCTTGCAGTGGCATCTACAGTGCTGCCTAGGTGATGCTCAGGAATGCCCCAAGACCTGGCAGGTGGTAGTAGCAGTCACCCCAGAGAGGAAGGTAATTCAGTGTGATAAGGTCTCCGGTTACTTCCTCTCACAAATGCTCGTGCATACACACCCTCTTGGACATTTCTGATTTTGCCAGTTAAGCCCATTAGTACACATGATGCGCCGAGCTGGCATCATTCGGCAGTGAAAAAGGTGATCTGTGTACTTAAAAAAAAAAAAACCATCCTTCCACCTGCGTATTCCAATTTGCTGCTAATTGGTTTTCTTTTTTAGTTATGTTTCTAAAGACTCAGTGGATAAGTTTATGTTGCATGACATGCATATGGCTTTTCATAAGACAGTGCTTCTGGCGAAGAGAGATACTTTTGTTCTGGAGAAAATGCAATTTTACTTTTCCCCTTCTCAATCCAAGTAGGATGATTGCTGCTACTGTTAGTGGGCTATGGCTGCATATCGGACACTATTAATGACAAGCTACACCCTAACTTTGAAAAGTTTAGTTTGTAAATTTTCAGGAAGGAACTTTAGCCACAATTACACCCCTTCAAACTTGACAAAAGTTGCATTGCCTTGATCAGGGCTAATACTGTTTTTGAAGGGCTAACACCTTTAAAGGCTATGAACTCTCACATCCAGCACCAAGGTGCTGATTTTTAAAAAAGCAATGATCTTAGCACAGCTATTCTCCCCCCCCCCCAAACACACATATGTACGAACACCAAAAGCAGGGAGAAACCATTATGTGAGCATGCTGCTATTGGTGCACGAATAGCACTAGCACAACTCAAGGTTAGCATGCTAAAGATAAAAGCCTGTGTTTCATTTTGTTTTTGATTCATCTGGAGATGCCCTTTCAGGTGAACCATTTCCAGCATTATGCAATCCATTGATCTGTAAGGCTTCACGTGGCTTCTTTAGAAGAAACACACTTCTCAATGCATCTTCAGTTTTATATGTATTTTTCACAAAAATGGCAGAATGCCAGGATACAACCCTCCTCATTTACTGCTAATAAAATGCTCCAATTATAGCAAGGCATTGATGATTTAAAACCTTAATGTCACATATAGTATATCAAAGGGTATGCGGGTTCTCTTGCTCTCTTCCCCCACCCCTTCTCTCTTGGTAACAGTTTGTGACCCATCTCTTCTCACTGTGAATGTTAGTCCCTCCTTCCTCTTTGAAAGCTTTCTCTCTTTTCCTCCAATGCTTCGCAAGTAAATTGGGGACTACCCTTTCCTTGGCGTGATTTATCTATTCTATTGCCACCTCCGTCTGATAAAAAATAGAGCAAAATAAATGTCTTTTACTAAGACGAGAGAGAGGGAATGGGAGTGAGCGCACAGCTCTTACTGCAGGCTTACACACACACACACACAAACACACACACGGACTGTCCCTTTCCTTGTAATACGGTGCAGCCCTCCCCAGAGCAGCAGCAAGCAGCCTGATTGCTCCCGTTCAACCACATTTGGTATGCATGAGCACTACTGTTCCAAGCCGGGAGGGTGTTTTCTTAAGGAGGATCAGTGGCTAAAGCAAATCCACTTTGCCAGCCTTTTAGCCAAGTTATAGGAATCATCTGTCTTATGGAATTGCAGGTGTGGACACCTAATGGACATGGGATGTCAACACCCATGGAGGAGATCTTGTTTTCTAGGCATTTGTAAGGTTTGTGCTTCATTATTCCAGTGGAATTTTTGAGGGTCATGAGTCAAAGTGATGCTCCTCGGCCACTAAACTGGACCATTCGGAAGCTGTGCCATGCTGCCTTTCTCCCATCTGTCAGACTACTTAAGGTACTGTAAAAAACAAAATACAACATTGTATTTTATAATCGGTGTGATTCTGTTTTCAGTGGTTTCTCACATTGTGTAAATGGACTGCGAATCCACAAATACTTTCTGCACTTCGCTTTAGGATGCAATTCTTTTTCTTGTTTGTGTGGAAATTATGTTGCCCGCATGCAGGTAGGAAAAGTGCACTCATAGCCCTGGATGGCATGCTTAGCATGAATGCTGTGGTCTACGATGTATTTAATGCTGGTAGATGTGGAGTAGATGTTTAATGCAGCAAGGCAAATTGGTTCGATGGGTTGTGAGAAGTCTCGGCATCGGTCAGTTTCTGTTACTTGTTAAACCTCCAGAGCCACCTATGGGCACAATACAATTTGATGTTCTCTGATAATTTCTTAATGCAGTTTATGTAAATAACTGGTTTAATATCCTCACATGGTGATTTAAGGTCAACCTCCAGTTAGAAGGAAAAACTTTCTGATTATGCTTTCTTCTAAATGGGGTAACAAACATGTTTTTGATTTTAAATATCAGAGCGTGTCTTCTTATTGCTGTTCTTCCAATAGTATAAGCCCCATTTATTTCAGTATGTCTTGCTCTAACAGAATATGCTGAGCAAAGGAACTCTTATTACAAGTATGTGCTGATTTGTAGGCTGACACCAATAAGAATGTATCCCGGTTCAGTAAATTTCAGAGCATCACTTAAAGAGGAGGCATCGAGCAGCAAGCATTTTATGTCTGTTTTCAAAAGTGTGCTTTATTAAATATAGTCCATCCTATGCACCGTTTACTTGTGAGCAAGCCTGACTGTCTTCATTGAGGCTTGCTCCAAGATGCATGTATAAGATTGCAGCCAAGCTATACATTACATGGGTTTGCATGATTATTTCTCTCTCTGCCTGCCCATGTGCATGCATGTGTATGTTTCAACTGAAAAGCTACCTTGGAAGTGACCATCAGGAGTGGTAAACTGGCAGGAAGGCATTTTCCCTTCATCAAATTTCTTTGCTCAAAACTATCTCCTTTCCTACTTACTTGTCCACCTACAGACAAATTGTAAGAAAAGGTTAAGGTACCCCATATCATTATGCTCTCACTGTCAACTTACAGTTCCTGAGGCTTCTTTTCTGTAAAACAGAACAAAAAACACCAGAAACTATTCAGGTAAAGAATCGCTTAATGCTGGTTTTGTGTAGGTTGGCCCCTATTATGATTGTGTCATGCAGGAGCCACAACTCAGCACAGCTGTTCGCCACAGGAACTCATGGGGTGGAGGAAAGGTGCATGGATATACTTCAGACATGAATATGTGCTCCACTTGTACAGATATGCTTCCACTCTACATTTTTAATTCATAATGTGACCTTCAGATTCAGGGAGCCATTCTTCTTGGTATGGTTTATAATCTTAACTTTGTACTGGCAGACCTAGAAAATGATCCAGTTATTTTTGTTGCCTATATTTAAATGCTGATGCTGTATGTGTGTGTTTGTGAGTTCTTACTGCCAGACAAAAAATAAAAAGGCTACTTGTGGTATGAGCTATCTAAAATGTGGTATAATTGACATTTTAATTTAGTTTTCCTGAGACTTATGGCTAGTTATTGCAGTAAAAGATTTCAAACTGGTGCAGTTCAGCCATGGCACATCTTAACTGGCTATGGGACCTATTGTGATAAAAAAAAAAGCTGCTACTTTTTGTCTTGAAACATATGTGCAAGGTAATGGGGTCATAATCTGCATTATTCTTTAATAAAAATGGATGGATGCATAAAACCAACTACAAAGTGTACATGTTTAATGTCTAAGCACACTCTTGCAGAATCAAAACAAGTTTGGGATAAAAAATATGTCAAAGTTCACTGCTTCGAGCACAGTTCTATACCTGTCTACTTAGCAGTAGGTAACGAATTCAACGGGACTTACTTCCAGGTCACCGTGCTTAGGGCTGGGCATTTAAATGTTCCAAGTAGGAACAAGATAAAACATGTGAAGGCTGAATATTGATGACAGATCAGTAAAGCACACTATCCATGAAATCTTGGATAGTAACAGGCACCCACATAAGTGTAAGGCAATAATTATTGGTGAAATGTAGTGCATCTTGTATACAGCATTTTGTAGTAATAATAAGCAATAAGGTTCAGGTAGGGTGTCCATGAGTAGATGTGCAACTAACAAGAAGGTTAGGGTTATGCAAGGACAATTGCCTCCTGGCATACATAAGAGCACACACTATCCTACAAGGAATGAAAAGGAGGTGGAGTTTTAGGCTCCTTGGAGAAGCTTCAGCAATGCAGGAAAGATACGCACAGTACATTCTAAAAAGGACTCATTCATCAATTAATCTAACAGTATTTACTTGGGATTCAAGATTGTAATGTATCTCAATATACAACTCACTAACATCTGTGTTTGGTTCCTAATAATCTAGGAATGGGCCAATTTATAAAGATCAGCACTTTCCTTCTCATCCTTGTCATTTTGGAGTTTATATCATAAAACTTTATTTCCGAGACAAACCTTCCCTAGAGATATGATAGAAATGCACTTGTAGAAGTACCTTCACACTTCGCTTTTATTCCCACCTCCCATAACCATGCTGCATTATTAAAAACCTGTATCATTAGAGCAAAGTAGGCAGAGAGGATGGTGAGCTTTACAGTTTGTTATCTCACAGCCTTCGATTTGGGCCCAGGCACCTGATGATAAGGAAGATGTGTAAGGGGATTTCCCCTTTGCTTTAACAGGTGAGAAATACCAGGCTGCCCTGCTCTGTCTTGTTTGTCTCACAAAGGATGCCAAAGCAATTGATGAGACATAAGCTTCTGTTTGCGTGACAACAGCTAAACAGGCAGAGAAGAATTCTGGAAATGGAGAGGTGCTTCAGAATGACCCTTAAACATCTTTATAAGCCCATTCTGCTCCTCTTCCCACTTTCCTCAAGGACTGTAAGGCTCATCTGTTATTTCCCTTCACCTCCATGCCTTTCCACACTTTCCCAAATTTGACAGGAGGAAATCCAAAGCCAGGGATGCTCCTAACTTCATGAATTCCAAGAATTTGAGTGGGTTTTTTTTTTAATACTTCACGATTCATTGAGCAGGTGCCATAGTAAGAATAATAATTTCACCAACTTCTAATACTCCACATTTCTGAGTTACGTTAAAGCTGTTCCTAAGAATCTTCATGTTGCAATAAAGACCTCAGAACATGCTCTGGGTCTACATTTATGCATCTAGAAAGTAAGTGTGCGTGTGCGTGTGCGTGAGAGAGAGAGAGAGAGAGAGAGAGAGAGAGAGAGAGAGAGAGAGAGAGAGGTCCCCTTGAATGGTTTACTAGAGGGGATAAAATAAAATAAAAAAAAACACAAGCAGTTTCCAGCATTCTTGTCAACCACAGAGGATGTCCATAAGTTTTCACTGAAAATTGCTGGAATAGGATTAATCTTGGGCTTTTGTGAGAGCTCTCACTGCCTACCGCCATCCCCGCTACATCCATTAACCTGAAAGTTTAGAGAAAGGGAGATTTCTGAGAATTTCTCCAAAATATTTTGAAAAGACCCAAGCACATCTAGTCAATATAGCTAGGATTGCCCATTACTACATCTTATGGCAGATCGGATCAGGTTCCCCATATGCTTATCTCTCCGATAGGAATGCAGCTTACTGTGTAGATACATTGGAGACAAATGTGACAGAAAATATAAAATAAAATCCTAGATAAATGCTTCATTCTGGAGAACTGCACAACTACTTCTGTGTTCCCATCATGCTTTTTAACATTATTTTAGTAGCAGCATCTCATCACATGGGGTGGGGGGAAGAGAAATACACAGTTGAGGGGGCTTGCAAAAGCCCAGGGCTCTCCTTGTTTTCTTCTTCTGCAGTGAAGGCTTGCGCTATTGCAAAGTGCTTTTGAAACTTAGGGGAATTTGGAAAGCTATTTATAATACAGCATTGCCGACCTGACAGCTGCTTTTCAAAGGAAGAAAAAAGTAGCGAGTCAGATGAGCACGACAAAGACATTAAGGTTGCTGGGGGGGGGGGGGTTTGACAAAAAGTCATGGCAAAAGTCATGGCAAAATGCTGAACCATTGTGTAGGTTCCTTTGTATTTGATCAGTGTATTCTCCCGATGTACTTACTTATTTTTATTCTGGTCTTACGGTCCATGGTTAGACAATGGTCCACACTGACAGAAAAGATACCATGAATTTCCAGAGCCAGATATAGCATATGATGTCCACCCCCACCATCAACTCTGTCTCCTTCCATATGTTTGTACAACAACAAGATGCCATCACACTTGCATTTTTCGTCTTCAGTGTGACAGTTCATTTTCAGATTTACTTTAGCTTAATTCCCTTTAGTAAACAGTCTCTGCATTAATATCCTAGTTATGTTATCACAGAGAGCACTAATCCTACAGGGCTTCCTGAAATTAATCACTTAGTATTGAGCAGGTGATCTTTATGTTAATTATTCTCATATTGTATTACACTATAGGCTACTCTTAGTTTCATGAACTGACAATAGATTAAATGTGGGACACAGTGGCCTGATTTTTATTTAGTAAAGGGAGCATAATTCACAGATTCTGACAAGCTGCACCTTCTCTAGTGCTAATTCCTACATTCTCAATCCAAGCAACCTTATTTGTTCCAACCTATCTCATTAGGACCCTCAGTGTTTAGCAATTGTCATACAATCCCTTTTCTTTAACAGAAAAGCAGCATACCAAGAAACTGGTAGACTTTAAAAGGTTTAATCCAGTTAGTCTGTGAGTAGATCAAAGACTTGAACCTGTAGCCCCATGGCATTAGACTGAGGATGCACTTGGTAAATGACTTTGTGTACTCAGGTTTAAGAGCCCTCTTTGAGCCTAGACGGAAACAAGGATGAGTAGCATGTGCTGAAAGTTCATACAGCTGAAAGGGAATATGAAGTCCTTGGAATTCTAGGAATTTGGATTTCTGTTTCTCTGGACTGCTCTAGTCCCACCCCTCCCCACTCTAGACCTCACTGATCTGTTGAGCTGCATGCCTTGAATTCCTTGGTGAGCAAGGGGAGCTGTCCAGCAAAGCAAAATGCAGGTTTCCGGAGAGGATTACTGAGACAGCAGGGGAGCTGTCCAGCCAGGTAAAGCTGTAGTGTAGAGACAAGAAACTAAGCAGAGTTACCTTCCAATGCTGAAGTGATGTTTTTCCCAGTGCTGCATCATATCTAGCCAGGCTCCTTTCAGGTGGCATAGCTGCTAAAGCAGGCATCCCAGGCTCCCCTTCAAGCTTTATGGAATCCTCCAGCCCCGCAGCTATTGAGACGTCCCATAAAGCTTCAGCCTTTTTCTCTGCGATTGGTCTTTCTCAGTCAGACTTTGGTCAGACATGAGACAAAGTGACTTCAGGTAGTAGAACAGCATTCCAGGTCTGTTTCTTGATATGCTCATTCATAACTTTGAATCCAGTCAAGTTCTAACATAACCCTTCTATAGTTTTCTTGCGCTTGCATTCATTTAATATTGCCTTACTTACAAGCAGTTTTATACTCAAAGCATGTCTTTATCACTGATTTCAAAAACTGGTTTCTAACTGTGGTCCTTCTGCTTCTGCTGCTTCCTTTAGTTCCTTTCTAAAAGTATTTTTCCATTTTTAAAATTTTGTTATCTACATTAGCTGACATGTTATGTGGCAATACTTACTGATTATGGCATGCCACTACAAAATGCAGTCTCAGTTGTTTTTGTGTCATAAATTTAAAAAGTTGCTTTATTAGGTTTGGAAAAAATTGCATCTTCAATTAAAGTCAGTGTCCAGGTCTCAGCATCCTAGCTGAACAAGAGATACCCAGGAGCATATATAACAGCTAGGGAAGAAAAGGCCAGATTGGAGTGCTAATAGACTTTTTAAATCGCTGATAAGTATTCTGATGAAAAATACTCGAGTATTATCATTAGAGAGGTGTCACTTTGAGGAGCTAAGGACCTTTTAGTGACATTACCACTATTACATCAATGGAAAAGATAATCCCATTGGATAAAGAAAAAAAACTTTATAAATGCTGTATGGTTCAGAATCCACCAACATGGTGCCATCCAAATGTTTAACTACAAGTTCCATGATTCTGAATTGTTGGTGGTCATGCTAGCTATTGCTGGTAGGTTCTGAAGTTCTAAACATCTGGAAGGCATCAGGCTGGGGAAAGCTGCCTTGGGAAAGCATATTGCTGAATGCAACGCTGTACAGAGAAGGGTATCCACCAAAATGTAATGACTGGATAAAGAGGGCATTAGTCAGAGAAGCAACCAGATGTCCAATGGTAACACTGAAGGACCTGGATGGATATGCAGCTGAGATGGGAGAAACTCAGAAGAGTGGTGAAAAGAAAGCCATTGCTGAAGCAGATCCATATCAAAAGCCCATTTGGAGTTTGTCCTGAGAGTACCATCTTATAGGGTTGCTTTGCCTCAGCCTGGATTAGGAAACTGATTGCAACGGAGAGCTTAACCTTCCAGCCAGACAATTATCCTGAACATTCCACCAATTTAACAATGGAGTGGTTTAAAAAGAAGGACCTGGATATCTTAGAATAGCCCAGCCAAAACCCAGACCTCGTTCATTCATTTAATTCCTTACCACTGCATAGATATATAAGTCTCTCAATTGAGAATCTGCGATACGAGTTGAAAGTTGCTGTTCACCAGTGGTCACCATCAAACCTGACAGAGCTGGAGCACCGTTGTCAGGAGGAATGGGCTAACACTGCAGAATCCAGAAGTGCAAACTTGACAGAGATTTATCCAAGAAAACCTGAAGCTGTAATTACTGCCAATGGTCCTTCCATCAAGTCTTGACTCAAGGAGGTGAATAGTTATGCAACCAACAAGTGCCATTTTGTTTTTGCTTTTTGTTTTTGTTTTAACTTTTGTTCTAAAGTAAAAATATTTTGCACTTTCACAGTGTTGAGTATCCTATGTATTTCAAGTGGCAGCAGTGCCAATTATATCCATTTTAATTCCAGGTTGTTAACACAATAAATTGTGGAAAGGCAAATGGGGGTAAATTATTCCACTAGTCACCATATACACAGGATGTAAAACTATGAATTGTCAGAATCTACAGAGCAATGCAGATCACTAGTGGCCTGATAAAGAAGGCAGCTTGTTCCATCTTTACTGCAAATACAGAGCAATACATACTGAGGTATTTGCAGTATTAGGACCAGTGCAATCATATAGACCAGTGATTTTATAAAGCCTCTTGGGAGTTACAAGGGGCTCTATAAAATGCTTTGCAGTGCTGCCCTCCTTTGCTTAGTGACATGAGTTGCTGCTTTGTGCTTCTGATCTGTTATCCGGTTCTACTCATGTCTTAACTCCTGCCTGTTCCTAACTCTGTCTCCACGGCTGGTCCTGCCATACTTTGTCAGTATCTGATCTCTGTCTTTGGCCCTGCAATGTCTTGCTAAATTCTCCATCCACATCCATCACTCTGCTCCTGGTGTTCCAGACAAGGATGCCCACTACTTCAGTCTTGGAGCTGACAGTCTTCTGGGTCCAGAATGGAGGTGGATTGGTTGTCAAATGTTCTGCATTTGTGTGTCATTCCAGCAGTCAGACTCTCATTTCCTCACCAACCCAGCAACTCCTCTCCTGAGACAATTCTAGGGTGAAAGGAGAACTTAGGGGGGGTTCACTGGTAGCTGTTCCTCTTTTGTCCAGAGGTCTGTTCTACGCAGCACAGGCTCCAGTCCTGCACTTTCTTCACATGCATATTGACTCCTGTTTGTTCCTAGCGCTACCTCTGCCTTTGGTCCTACCATGGCTTGCCAGGTATCTGACCCTTGCTTCTTCTGGCATAACTCGTTCATATCTGACCCTTGCCTGTTCCTGATTTTTCCTTCCCTCTGCACTTACTGTGTCTTGCCAAGTTCTCCATCCATTTCCACCACCCCAGTTCTGGTGTTCCAGGCAAAGACACTTACTGCTTACATCCAGGAGCTGACATGGATTAAAGAGGAAGAAAGCATAAACAAATAGGACAATAATAACAACAACAAGTGACTAGATTGATGGGGTTTTTAAAATATATCTTCATGAACTGTTGCTCATGTGCCATCATTTCCCCACTTTTATACAGAGTGATTTCCCCACTATTAATATCTCTCCCAGAGTGTGCATCTGATTTGTGTTTCCTCCCTGTAGTATTAGACAAAGTGGTGACAGCAAATTCTATAACCTATTCAGTGGCTGTCATGAAAATGATATATACCATGTTGCTTTAAATCCTTTTTAAAAATAAATTTTAGATGGACAATTTTCATCTTTCATATGTTCATGTTTTCAGTCCAGCTAACATGCCCTTTAGATAAGAATGGTTGCGCTATTCTCTTCTTTGCTGGATTTACAGTGGCCTTTGACTACTTACCTATGTTTGGCTGAATTAATATGAACATAAGTTTAACTATTTATACATATGCAAGTTACTTGATCCCCAATTAATGCACATTGGTTGTTTGTAGCTATAGTATGGGAAAAACCCATTCAGAGCCCTGTGATTTCTCTTATCATTCATCGGTGATGGGAAGTAGCCCTCCTTTTTTAGCTCAGCAGCAGTCACTAGCCTCCACTAGAATATGATGAGGCTTCTAGGAGTGGCTCGCCTCCTCTTGTTTGCGTGTGTTTGCAGGGCTCAAAAGCAGTAATAAGAAAAGCTGGGTCACCCTACTGTCCTACTTGCCTTGGGCTACTCCTGTATCTAAATGTTTAATCAATATGCATCCTGCCTTTCACAGAAAACTTTTATAAAGTGCCTGCTGTAGCTTGTATTTATATTTCAGCAGCCACAGCAGACTTACCTTTGTCTATGGATTTGGTCTAAGGGAACCATATTTTTTAAATCTCTGAGCAATTCCATTGTTGCCCCAGAAGAAGGCTAGACAACCAACATTATTCCTTCATCTTTGATTCAATGGAAGTGATCTGGGGCAGGAAAGAAGAGCACATCTGTCTCTCTGGTTTTGCTAATATGAAACCTCTAGATTGACCAGCCTACTGCAGGCCTGCCCTTCTGTCCTCCCAAAGTGGTTGGGACATCACTGTCTGCCTACCGTACTTCCAGATTAAGGCATTAACCTCATACGACATAAGGAAGAGCCTTGCTGAATTAGGTCCAGCATTCAGTTCCTGCACTAGCCAACCAGCTACCTTAAGAAAGACCACAAGTGGGACATGAGTGCAACAGCATCTTCCCACCTCAGCAAGCGATACTGAGTAGCCTGCCGCTTTACCTATTTGTGGTGATATATACACATGAGGACTATGAGTCACTGATAGTCTTATTCACCAAAATTTTAATTTTCTTTTGAAGTCTGTGTAATGTACAATTACTGTGTATTGTAGCATCCCTTGGTAGTGATTTCCATAGGTTAACTATGTGCTGTGTAAAGAAGTGTTTTCTTTTGTCTGCCCTGAGTCTCCCACCTTCATTGGATGACGGCAGGTAGTAGTGTTACAAAGCACCATGGGTGGGTCCCATGAAGGTCAGAAGAAAGACTACAATGGATACCAGCTTCCCTTGCCAAATCTCTTTCATTCCAGAGTTATTATAACTTGTTCTGATAAGCGGGCTGCATAAGAACAGTTCTACAAATAATTCAAAGTTAAAGTTAACTTTGAATTCAAACAATAGGCTGTGGGAATGAGTGGGAGTCCTGTGATCTAGGGCTAGGCTTGCTTTGGGGTGGAGTTTCAGTCCTGCCTATGTTTGGTGATTGTCCAGTGGTTTGGCATAGTTTATTTCCAACTTGTGCATGCATATTGTGAGGTACCATGCAGTTTTATTCATTTGCTGCTCTACCTCTGGCAAGAAACTGACATAGCCCAATCCTGAAATATGATGCGGAAACATTGCCTTAGATATTAGTTGTTTTAATTCTCTAGTTGAAAGGAGAATCTATATTTTTAAATACTAATAGAAAAGTCACATTGTGACTGTTATCTGTTATGTTTAATAATATATGAGAATAAAATTGAGCTGTGTAAGCCACCTTGGTTTCCTCCCAAGAGGAAAAAGGTAGGATATAAATGTGGAGGTGGTGGTGGTGATGCATTCCAGCTGGATTTTTTTTGCTGGGGATGCTGGGAGTTTTAACCCAATGCAGATTGAGGAAGGTTGTTTTAATCCAATTAACTACAGATATTGCACTGCTTGTTTCAAGATTGGTTTCTGATATTCAGCTGCAAGCCTACTGAAATGAATGGGTTTGTTTAGCATTAGCTGAACTGAATGTTACGTGTCCATATGGTCCTTTATAAGTAAGGGTAAGCCTACTTATTTGCATATAAAAAGTAGTAAAAATTTACTGGGCATTTGTTGTGGCTTTGTGTTCTGTTTAGCCATAGAACTCCTAAAATAGTATAGCAACAGTGAATTCCCATAAAACTAGAATAGCAATAGTAGAACTACAACTATTTGGATGGAATTCTCTGGTGTCCTACTGATTTAGAATTAAAAGTATATTTTAGAGAATCAGCCATGCCTTTTCATGGACAGTGGACTAATGCCTATCATGGGGCTGAAAGAAGCAGAGTTCCCCTTATAATAGTCATCTTGTCACATGGAGGAAGTTATCTGTTTTACTCATTTGTATAGTTTTCTGTAGGCCACCTAAGGGCTCAGTGCTATGGACTATGAAGAGGTATACCTCAGATTGCAAACCTTCACATGCCCTACATTAGGTCTAAGATTTCTCTCTGTATTGTGTTCATAAGACCTTTTTATGCATGAATTGCTGAAAATTATGAAAAACTATACATTTTGAATATCTTAAAATTTTCATAATCATAGCATATACCGAATATACATTTTCTCTGAAACAAAGGGAGGAAAATAATTTGTATGATACCTTCTTTGCTCAAGTTTCTTCTCTTACAAATTGTACTTAGCTTTGCATGAGCAGGGCAACAGTTATCAGTAACAAGAGTAACCATTTTCAGAGCTGTCATAACATTTTTGCATTAAATATAGGGTTTTATCATTCTTGTCATACCAGCAGCTATATACATCTCCAACTGCACATGTATAATTTATATATAAAAACAACTAGCTTATACTTTCACTTTTTATTTATAGACCTTCCCTTCCCTTTCTATAGTGGTTTGAAGTGTTTTTATCTCCACCCCAAGTTTAGTAGGACATGCACTCATCTCTGAAGGAAGCCTTGAACTTGAGCTTTAACTTTAAGATTTGAGCTCCCTGCAATATATGACAGAGGTTGTCAAACAAATTGTTGGAAGGAAATCTAGCCATTTCTTCTTTGACATATGAATTGTTGCATGTTTCTTCAAGAGATCACTGAAGACTTGTGGTGTTTTTATTTACAAATATTCAAGCTAAGCACAGTGAAAGCAAATGGAATCCAAATGTAAGCTACTAATCCTGCATCAGATGTAAAAATGGAAGCAATCTCCCCTTAGAACTGACCACTTTAGATGCTCCTTGTTACTCTTTATGTGGATATATCCTTATAGTATTTAATAACTACCATCCAGATGCAAATACTCCTTTTTAGGTACTTGAGAGAATTGTAGTGGAGCTATTGCAGGTACTCTTAAAGGATATGGATTATCAATGTCTATTTCAGCCTAGATTTTGACTATGGGACAAAATCTGCCTTCATTGCCCTGATGGATGATGTTTATCAGGAAAGGTACAAAGGGAGTGCAGTCCTGTTAATTCTACTCAGTGGTTGCACATCACAAGAGGCCATGGTGAATTTTTACCATGGTCTGTTGTGTCATCAAAACTCAGTCAGGGCATTTCAGCATGATTATAGTTTCTTCCTAGATTGACTCTGTGGGCTACGTACTGGGGGAATTATGTTACAATTTTCCCAAAACAATTGAGAGATTCAACCATTTGTCCTAAGGTTTCCATGCTTCATTTAACTTCTTGTGATGCTTGTACCCAGGAACTCCATTTTATCATTAGTGGTGATGAAACATCATAGAGTCTTAGGGCAAGAGCAGCAATGGAATGGGCTGCTCTAGGAATCCAGTTTCTATTATCTGCAATTCCTTAGTGACACACATATAATTCTCTTTGTTCCTATCGGCTGAACATGACTATGACCTTGCCTACTCTCTGAAACAGGGAGAAAGCAGTTGAATACACAATGGGAGAAGGAGGAATCACAGCAAAAGAGTTTATTTTATTTTCTTTTTTTAAAACCCCTTTGAAGGCTAGAGTGCTTGGGAAGTGTTACAGAGATGCAGGTACACTCGGGAAGGGAGAGAACCCACCTCAAAACCTCAATGGACTAGTCAAGAAGAGGAGACTGAGGTCTATCGGGAGCAATACAATGAAAGGGAGGATTTTGCTTGTGGGAGCTGCTGGGATGCACGGTGGGAGTGGAAGGACAGAGCAAGGAGTGTGCGTTGCTGTGGGAACCATGAGACCATCTTAAGTGGTAGGTGGGGGCAGACATCTGCAGACTGGGGAAACAGCAAAGCGCTGCTTACTATGACATGCAACCCATCCAGTTTCTCATTGGCTTTGAGCCATTGACTAGTTTCTTCCTTGATTGACTCTGTGGGCTAGGTACTGGAGGAGCTATGTTGCAGTCTTAACTGCAAGGCTGATTTCAGAAAGTTACATTTGGCAACTGTTCCTCAGACTCTTGGCAACAAGAGAAGTCTTGCTCTATTAGAACTGCTCTCTGTTCTTGTGGTGTGGCCTCTTCGCTATAAAATCACCTCATTTTGTGCATGAGTTGCCAGAATCCTGCCTGCACATGACTGAGCAGAAATGTCCTCTTAACCCCACAAGAGGTTTTCCAACTCTAGTACCTCCAGAGTGACATACCATTATCACTTTCTTTTTTAGCATTTCTGGTAAAACCATTCGCATTTACTCGTGATCTGATTATTTTCCCCAGTTTGTGTACATTGTTCCTAAACTATCCCACAGAAAGCAAAAATATATATGGTACTACTAAGAGAAGATACAATTTCTCAGATTTCCACAGCACAACTTTTAGAACAATTGTTCTAAATTCCATCCCTCCTGTGTTGCACAATCTTCAGGCATTAAGAAATGGGCATTCTTTTGTCAGGACTCAAATTCACAGGGGTGGAGGTGCCATATAATAACTTGAGTATGCATATATGATTGTCAATTGATGAGCATGCCAGCTAACCTAATATACATGTAAAAAACAAAATATATAAGTCAAAGCAACAGTTTGGCTGGAACTCAAGTGTCAGTTCAGCCAAAGGGCCTAATAGAGCTCAAGCAGACACACTACACATGATGCTAATTAGGTAGTGCGAGGCTAGCTAGCCTTTTTTGCACCTGTAATGCATGATGCTCTCATGAGTTTCAAAAGGAACCCAAGGATTCTCTAGTTAGGCAGCGAGCACTGGAGTAGATAAAAGCATGAATATTAGCAGGGAACATTCCTGCCATGGTAGCTCTGAACTCACAGAACTGAAGGTTGGCTCTGGACTGATGCGCATGTAACTGGGCTGGCAGAAGCAGATTTCCTCTCTCCACCTCCTCATGGCTACTGGCCCAGCCACTGAAAATGCTACTCATGGCTGGAGCAGCATGCTGCATGACACAGGCAGCGACGTGTTGGGGAGGGACGTCCCCAGAGGTCAGGCAGAGCCAGGGCATGTCCAAGACATGGAAGGACAAGGTGCCTGCCCCCATTCCACCTATAGAAGCTTAACCAGACTGGCCTCTGGCATCCACTGCAGCACTGGACATAGGAAAGCATCCTTCACCAGGTCTGTTTCGGGCATGCACAGAGACTGCTGCTGCCCTCACAGCACTGGCCATAGTCCACTGCCTGAAACAACTGCCTCCTTTGGCCACCCTGGGCCAGCCCTGGGCAACGCCCTTCTCCCGAGAAGGAGAGGCAGATCCTGTATTCAGCTCAAAATATGCAGAAATCTCCCGATTCTTGACTTCATTCTTGCAGATTTGAGATCAACCTTAATGTTTCTCCCAAGGAAGTCCATATTTTGAAGAGCACTTTTAAATACTGTCCAGTACAGCATCATTATAGTGTAACACTGTATGAAACCAGTTTTCACAAAATGCATTATTCATAGCATTGGTCCTTGCTTTGACATACATTTAAAATGAAATGTTTTGTTCAAATATCATGTACTTCCACGAGGACTATTTAGTATTTTTGAAGCAATATCTGGAAATGACCGTGGCATGTTCTATAAATATGAAATAAATATAGTAGCATTAAAACATTCCATGCTGCCCAATTCATATTATAAGAATGTAATTCTTCTAGGTGGGGCACACTCCTTCTGAAAAAGTGCCAAGTGAGCAGTTCACAACAGAGCTGTAAAGTGAAACAGAGTAATTTTCTTCTACCTGAATGGCTAAACAGACTAGGCTACAATGCAAGAAAAGATGCCCTCCGGACATAGTGGAAATTTATGTCAGACTCTGTAATAAAGCATGAATAAAGGCACTCTGTAGAAAGTTCCCCTTTTCCCTGAAAGAAATCTTGACACGGAACAGTTGGATGTAACTGGCCTTTAAAGCTGCAAACTTATCCTACAGTTTAGCATATGGCTTGGATTAATATGCTAATCCTTTTAAAACAAAATCAAAGAGTCTATACATTGGTGTAGAGTGTAAGTCAGGAAAGTAACTTCAGTCTCAAAACTACTACTTTGGACAAACTGTTTATTTTTTCTACCTTTGGCCTTCAGAACTATAGAGGGAATATCTAATTACTGAGCTATTAAATTTAAGAATATCCTTGGCAACCAAAGCCACAATCTGGTAAGCTAAAGGATTTTACTGGGGGTTGTTTTAGGTATTCTCATGAAGTTAGCTATAGAATTGGCAATGACCAGTGCTGCCAACAGTAGATTATTCATACTTAGACGAAGCATCACATGCCATTTGCAGCTAGTGGCCCACTTAAAACAACATGCCAAATGTTGCAATAATAAGAAACTATGTGGATGAAACCCAACTGTCCTTGATGCTGTAAATGAACATGTGTACCAAAATAGTTGAAGACAACAGCTTGTCATCTGTGAATAAGCACTTCATACAGCATGACTGTTCTTCCTGTGAGTTCTCTGTTCATGTTATGGTAGGAAAATGTTTCTCCCTCCTTAGAAAATGATTAGCATATTAAGGCAGCCCAGACATCTGCTCGCCAAAGTGAGCAGGCAGAAGCTGACTTTGCCGCCCTCCTCCCCTCCTATTATGTTTTAACAGAAAATCACCACAAACTCCCAGCATTCCCCAGCCAGCAAGTAGCTTTTTAATCATCACATGCATTTTCTGGTTCTTCTGTCCCAGTTAGAAAGAAAGCCATCTATAGAGACAGGCCAAAGACTGCAACAAGGGGGAGGTAGGACTTTACAGACTAGAAGTGTCTGGATTTATGGATTTTACTGTGCTGTGAGCCACCCAGAGAGCCTGTGGCTAATGGGGCAGCATATAAATTGAATAAATAAAGAAGTGTGACTCATCCGAGTCTGAGCCTAGTCGCTGCAGGTTCAGGAGCCAACATGGGCAGCACAAACAGGGATCAGGCAAAAGGCAATAGCCCAGGTCATGACCAACAAGGTCAACCTTGGAACAGGTGGGAGGAAAGTCAGGGTATAGTCCAGGAAACAGTTAACAAGAGCTCAAGGCAGCACAGCAGTCAAGGGACAGGCAAAGGGAGAGTCAGAGTTTGGTCCAGAAGCACTGATGCCAGGGATCACTCAAGAAAGCAGTCCAGTATCAATGGATGCTTGGATTCAGGAAGTGCTGATCCACACTGCCCCTAGAACTTTCTCAGACTTACACTGCTGATTTTAGAGCCACACCCAAGGTTCAACTGTGAGCTGATAGCAACTGCAGCTGAAAAGGTCCTGGTTTTAAGCAAGTTTTCTATATGCAAGTAGAACATTTCTTACAAGGATGCCTTTGGCTCAGTCTAGCATGTCTTTTAAGTTCCTGTCTTTTTAAGTGGTATATCTCCTGAGGTCTTGGAAGTTTCTCTCTCTCCACCCCTGAGGAAGAGTTGTTGACCTCTACAGGTGATGACCTCACAGTAGTCACCTCTGAAGGCCCAGAGTCCTCCTGATTTACTGGCAAATCCTGCGTGTCGCTGGTGATGGGTGTTTCTGGTCCTCCAGTAATTTCTCTGAGGAGAGGTCTTCCAGCAGTGGCATAGTAGGTAAAACCATGTCACGGGTGACATGCTGCCCACGAGGCACCTGTTCTTAAAGCAGAGGCTGGAATAATTCAAAATGACATAAAGATAAAATGATGTATTTGAACACTGGCATGTCAGCTGAAACATCAATCCAATCAAAAGGGAATTGATGTGCTCCATTCAGAACTCTACCGAGAATGGAGGCGGCGGGTTCTATTATACATACCTGCCCATGCGCATGAAAGGCTGCATAGCAACTGATCCTGTCCCTTATGTGCCAACTTTTTATATGTGCATAAATGATACATGAAAGCATTACAACATGATCTCCAGTTCTAGCCTGAAGTGGTACCACCTGGGCTGGACTGTTCCATAAGCTTTTCCTCCTAGACATTTGTCTAAATTATGAAAGTTGTAACTGTGGGCCTGGCTTCTTTCAGGTGTGCCAGCTTTCAGGTTTGAGGTTCTTTTTAAAACAGTAAAGCAAAAAGACAATTTTATTCACATATAAGATATTAAAGACATAGCAAAGTACAAACATCATTGTTTGAGTTGTAATCTTGAAAACTTATTGAAATCTTAAGTATACTGTTCTGGATCAGGTTGTCAAGATGGGCTGAAGTTATTAGTTAGCCAGTCTATAATGTATTTGGAGTCCTTATGATATTTTTTTAAAAAGCAAATGGGTGTAACTAATACAACAAGGAATCTAAGCTAGATTACCCTGGCTACCTCCCCCCCCCCACCCCCCAGGAGTTTGAGCTGCAAGTGGTAGGATTTGTGGAATGAATTAAAGAACCCATTCCAGGATACTTGTTCCCCTCCACAATTCTGCAGGAAAATAGAACAAATTCATTTTGCTGTCTGCCAGAATCCAGCTGAGCAGAACTGAGTGGTTCTGTCCTTCCCCAGTAATACATTTAACTTCATCCTGATGCAAAGCTTGTGAGCAGATGGAAATTGCTGCATGCATCAAGACAGAGCCATTTCAGTAGCAGCACCCTGACTGTGTAACTCCCTCTTGCGGGAGGTGATATTTTGTTTTGGACACACATTAAGGAGTGCCCCATTTCAACAGGCTTTTAATGCATACTGCTGACCACTCTTTAATTTTAGTGCTGCTTGCAGATTTTATTGTATGGCTTTGCTCCTTGAGTTTTATATGGAATTGTATTGTTTTTATTGTACATTGCCTCGAGTGCCTGCTAGGCAGAGGGTGCAATTTTATAAATCTAATCAATAAGAAAAATTGCTGCCAATGGACAGGCAGACAGGCAGAGCTATGAGCAGCTAAAGCCCCCATCAGCTTAGTATTGCTGGGTAGAAATGAATTGCAACAATCAGGATTTCACATGAATTTATAAAAATAAATTAGAACATTCAGGCAGAAAAAAGGAACAACACCATATACAAGTACGATACGGTCACAAATTAATAGAAAAGGGAGAAATCAAGCTCATTGATGAGTCTTTGATATATTGTGGTTGGGCTTGAGGAACAGACAAAATAAAACAGGCTTATGAAAGGCTTAATAACTTTTCAGAAAGTTTGGAAGTGTAAAATAATAAAAAATAAAGAATAAATTGAGTCAGATGCCATTTCTCTGTGCTTGTCAGCCTAATGGTATTGGGGGAAGGAAAAGAGATTCTAGGCTGTCTAATCAGAAATAAGGTTGATAACTGACTAGAACAGAATGGTCTTGTCTGAATGAGATGTGTGAGAGAGACCATTCAAATTGTGTCATGGTCCTTTTTAAGGCTCTTCTTTCTCACAGTAGCAGAGACTCTGACATTACTAATCTGAACTGAAACAGCAGAAATTTTGTTCGACCATTTCTTGTTCTTCACTTAGGAGAAAGAGGGATATGAGATATTTTTTCTCTGCTCAGCCCTGGCTAAGCAGAACTGGGTTGCCTGTTTGAGTATCTTTTAAAAAGAAATGTGGAACATAGTTTTTAAAATAAAAATATCCCCCTATTTGGCAGGTGCTTCACTGACAGCTTTGGGTAGGAATTTTTGCAGAGCAGGAGATAACTGAGACACTGAATGCCGCTATTGATTTATAAAAGGTAAATACAAAGCATGCCATCACAGAATTAGCATCTCCTTGTTCTTTGGGTTCCTGTTGCACTTAAGAGAAGTGTTTCAAAACTGAACAAAGGAAAAGAAAAATAAAGAGGGATCCAGTCTGCAGGACACAAGAACCCACCATAGTTTTGGTGTCATGCAACCCAGCACAGTTTCTGTAGGCTACCTTATTCATCACAAATAAGCCACCCCGAGAGCCTACGTCTTGTTTTAGGGGTCTTGATGTCCATTGACTGGTGTGGTTATAGCCTAGCAGAGTGATTTTATTGTGGGTTGCGAGGAACGGTATTAAGCAAGGAACACAGCAACAATCCTGCCACTTCTTACAAGTTCATTTGTGTTAGTGCCATCCTTCCTTTACTCTTCTCAGCATCCCTGCTCCTAAGAATCATGAACATCAAGATGTGACTGCTAGCAAAAGAGAGTTAAGCCACAATCATGCCTGGGATATGTGCTGGAGCCAAAGAAACAATCAATTAACCTAGCATGGTTTATCAGCAACATGGTTTAGTGTAAAGCCAAGTCTCTGACTGGAACACCTGTTTTTTACCCACTGTGCAGCCTAGAAAAAGGAATGTTGTCCCAAACAGGCATGTGGCAGCCAAAGCTTTAGTCATCCATGTCAAGCAGAGTTGTGTCAAATCATGACACTTTCCCACTTGTTCGGAGACTAGCCTCCATGTCTTAAGGAGGTCTATCAGCAGCCTACAACTTAAAACACCTAATCGCAGAGACCCCACCATAAAATAAATATTTCTAAATAAATATTTCTAAATTGCAAACAACATTTTGCCCTAGTGGGCATTAACAACAACAAATTACCCTCACACCCCTCACCAAAGCCCAGTGGGAATCACAAACGATGGAGAGGGGAGAAAGTAAAGGAAAGTCCATTTTCTCTCAGATTAGGAACAGGACTGCAAAGAACAGTACACCTAATATGAGCCTTTTACTTCCTTGCCTCCTCATTCTTTTTCCCATTTCACTTCTCCTGTCCTTATAATCTTATGCATGAGATAAACAAAATATGTTAGAAACTAAACTACAAAGCTGAAGGAGCTCTGCTGTAATATACAACCATGAGGCATTCACAATGCTTGATTACTAAGAATAGCAGCAAAAGAGGACTCAGTAAAGAAATAACCCGAACTTCTCTAAGAGCTTTCTGAGAAAGTGTAGAAAAAAGGATTGGCTCATGGAATGAGATAAGGCAGATTCTCCATGTCTAAAGCTGAGGCCACATTATTGGCCAGTAAGGATTTCACACACCTGTGGGGGTTTGAAATTTTACATATGTATTGGAGCTGAATAAAGAGTGCTTTCATTCACAGTGTAAATAATATCATGCCCCCTTCAAAGTGGAATTTTCAGAAGTAAAAGCAATAGTTCCTGTGGGCTCTAAAATATGACATTATCCTAAAACACTAATATCAATGTTAGCTTCTTTTTTGCATTAATGAAAACTCTTTATTTGACATTTTCTTTCATATCATAAGAACCTTTCTAGCTCTGCCTTGTAAAAAGCAGTTGTCAGGAAAAGAAAAAGAATAATGGCTTAGATATGCTCTTCTGTTTAATTAAATATGAGAGCTTGCTCACTGTAACTAGGCTACATCTGTGTTATTTCTGTGTGTGACAGATGACTATAAAGATCTAGGTAAGGCTTGATATTCATACACGTCATTTGAATTAATAAGAGTAGTAAAAATTAAAATCTATATCTTCCCTGAGATCATTCATACAATCAACTTTAATCATATCTGCTTTGGATTTTGCAGGGTAATCCTAGAGGCA
This sequence comes from Varanus komodoensis, assembly GCF_004798865.1. Taxonomy (NCBI): domain Eukaryota; kingdom Metazoa; phylum Chordata; class Lepidosauria; order Squamata; family Varanidae; genus Varanus; species Varanus komodoensis. Next base: position 49,159,554 of record NW_025336087.1, read on the forward strand.
AAATATAGGCTAGATCTTTTCCTAAAACAAAAGAATTGGACTTGGTAATAGTTGTATCCTTTTCAGCTGTGGATTCTCACATTTGTCAACTGATGATCAGGCTATGGCAGGAACAGCAGGCAACCTGCTACTTCCAGATGGTTTGAATTACAACTATCACAGTCCCTGAGTGTTGGCCATGCTGGCTGGGGTTTATGCATGTTGCAGTCCAACTATCTGTGGTAGCCCGCGGGTGGGCAAATTGGTGCTCTCTAGAACATTCTGAATATTTAATCTTGAACTTCAGCAACTCAGAGTAGAGAGAGATAGCTTCCCCTGCTCCTCTAAACAGCTCTCAGACATGCTATAGGTTAGGACTTATGGTGGTCGCTACATAGCAGGAGCTATTCAGAGAAGGAAACTGACTTACATTTCTGCTCTGAGTCACTGAATACGTTGACAAACCAGGTTTTTCATCTGAATAACCCTGCTACCCTAATCTGTATACCAGGACCTGTTTTCATATCCTTCTTCATCCATCTTACTTTGCCTGTTATTGTGTCACAATATTGCTATTGGAATGTACAGTGCTTCAGTTGCGTTCAGTATGGAAACACCCTGGTCATTTTCTCCTCCATGCAAGCGCTCCTCATTTAGATTTGGATCTGTACATTAAAGAACACACATCTTTGCAATGGCAACCAACAATGCTAGAGAATGTAGGGCAGCTTTCCCATAGGAACTGAGCTGGCACTGTTGGTTCACAAAAATGCAAAGTTGCCTAATCTAATGGAGAAAGTGAATCTGGCTTCATCTTTGTAGCTCTGAAGAGTCTAGGCCACATATATGCAGTTGATTGTTAAATTGCCTAGAAATGCTTAATAGTGTCTTAACTGTCACAATAAATTAACTACTATAAGGTATACAGATGGGGAGGAAAATAGCACTTCTGTGCCCAAGATTTGGATTCCTTTAGGTGCCTTGTTAAACATTTGCACTATACAGTTTTTCTTTCTCAAGAATGTTCCATATAAATGTATGGAAAAAAACCAAGGTTGTTAATTAAATATTTAAACTTGCATCTTAGGTTTGAAATAAATCTCAGGTTTTTCCCATGATGTTTTTCCCATTTAAGACATGTAATGCTTGATTACATTCATATTTATAGAGTACAGAAGCGGGCCTTCATCCAATATAGTTAACAGATGATAGCATTATTTTCAATCAAAGATTGGCAGGGAATATTTTAATCTGATATATTCATAATGAATACGAATATATTCCTGCTGCTGAACAGGGAAGCAGGGGAAAGCATGAAAGAAATTGAGGAGGAAGGGACGTCTTTTCAGAAACACTGTTCTCATTCTCACAAAACATTGAGATACCCCACAGCTTCCCACCTTCATCAGAGCAGGCCCTGTTAGGCAAAGCAAAGGAGTTGCCCGATCGTTTGACCTTGCTGTTGTAGGCTACCTGTGTTACAAGTAAAACGTATCAGCTTTGGTTCCTCCCACTCTCAAATTCTTTCATTCTCAGATCTTTCCATCAGTTTGATGAAGAAATTTGGTAATTTTTTTATTTAAAAAACAAACTAAATACAAAATTCTCACCCATCTTTTGTCGCGGCTTTGTGTGTTGTAGTCTGAGATAAATTCATCTCTGAGATGAATTAAAATTCCCATTTACCAATCACTGTCGTAAACAACTCTACCATCAGAAAGATATTTGAACAGAAAGAGCATAGATACAAAACAGTGGCATGAAGGCAAAGCAAAAGAGAGAGCAAAGGTGCTTAGAGGAAAGGAGCATAAGGAAAATAAGGAGAACCTTTTCTTTGTGAAAGTATCCTTGGAAAGAGCAGAAAACTTGAAACTCATTGAACAATTTTCTAAAAATAATATTAGTCTTCTGTGGAACCTCTGGATGTTTTTCTTTTTGTTTTTTCACTGAAGTGAGAGTTGCCAGTTACCATAAAGAGCTGAAAAGCAGAGTACTTCAATTCTCATATGTCTATGCAGTTTCTCCAACTACGTGTTCTCTCCTTCAATGCTCAGACTAGATTTTCCTTCCTTCTACCTGTTGCAAAATAAAAGCATCGACTGGGTTTATTTTTCAAAGGAGTTTCAAAAGCGTTCAAAACAAATCACTAGATTTAAATATTTGAGAATGCATTCATACTGTGTTGCATGCTGAGAAGCATAATATCAAGGAACATAATTAAATACTTCAGTTCAAGGAACTATTTGAAGCAAATAGGTTATTTCTACAGCTACATGTGTTCTTTTATATAAAGCAATATCTTATTTTAGCCTAATTGGAGGTATTATGCATGCCCAGGTGCTTGTCTTTGTTTCTTAAGTTTAGATACTTCAAATTCTTTAAAGGGTATAAATTAAAAAGGATGACAGGTGTGTTTTAAATTTTATGTTCTAATATTCCATAAACATTGCAGCAAAATATTAATTCAAGTTCTTTACTGGAATGTGACTAATTAGGAATTAAGGTCGGGATCCTTGCACACTTACTTGGAAGCACGTTTCACTGAAAAAGCTAAGGTTTATTTCTGGGAAACATGCATAGAATCAGACTATAACATTATGAAAGCCCTGATGCAATGATTTGATGTTGATGTGGCACAGCAATGCACACGCATAATTCTCTGATGCACCTGCAAGGGCTACCACATTCATTTCAGTGCAAGTTACACAACGTGAAGCTGCTGCTGTTACCACATATCACTACTGAAATGTATGTGGGTCAGGACAAAGAAGTGCAATTCACATTCTACTGTGAGGTTATAGCTAAATATTGGATAGAGCAACTGTCACTCAAAATGTCTCTTCCCTTTGTCCTCAGAAGGTCCCATGTACACAGTATTTCACACAATGTCTTTTTTGCTGAAGACAAGACTGTTTTGCTGCACCTCACAACAGTTGCTGAAGGCTGATGGGGGAAAAAAGTACTTGACTATGATGTCACGGCATGCATCCTATTAGCATTAAGAGGAAGGAAGGTCACGGGCTGAGAATTCTGTTTCTCTTATAACTTCTGCCTAAGCCAAGCCCACAGCTGATATTAATGAAAATATAATTGCACTTAAAATATTTCTTTCACACTGTTCCCATTTCCTTCTTCTTGACAGAAGATCAGTAATAGTCCTTTTGTCCTGTATGGACTAGATCCACATGTGAGTCCCATCAAAGAGCTTATAAGTCCACCTTGGTGTTAAAAGCCAGTTATCGACCCTTGAATCCACACAAGGCAGTGAAAGCATCATGTCCCAAGAAGTATCCTTAAGTCCAAAGGAAGAGCTTGAGTTTGAAAAAAGCTAAGGAATGAAAGATAAAGCTAATCAGGGTTCTCCATGTCCCAACTCCCTTAAATATTTCTACCAGTAGACCAGGCTTAGTTCAGAACCGGCTCAGAAAAGTGTCTAGCATGTGGCTGTCCCCTTCTGAAAGTGGACATTAGCACCAAGTACTGACCTTTCCCCCAAATGGATGCGTAGTTTCAGCTATCATCAGGAGAAACTAAGAAAGAGTAAGAATGGATCATATTTAAATTGTTGTGTTACTCCACACCACAGTTTCTAGGACTCCTGCAAGATTCCACCTGTCCAGTTGTTTGTTCCAATCTCTTTCCTTTTCTGCTCTTGACTTATATTCCCTCACTGATTGTCAAGCAATCAGACCATGACAAGACCAAATATTGTCATAGTGGGTTGCCCTGTCAGCCTTGGAAAAATTGTTCAGGTTTGGATGTTCACTGGGGTCCCAGCCATAAATCTTCTGATGACAGAAGGAAGCACAATGTTACACCTGTGCTTAGCACCATCCGTTGCTATTGACAAGCTGTCACGTGTATTATCCTGGAATACTGGTGCAGATATTCCTGGCTTCTTGGCTCATTGTGGACTTACAGGGGGAAAAGACTTAACAAGAAAGGTGGGAAGGGATTCACATTTCTGATACTTCATATTTTTAGAAACTAATCCATTGGAAATATTATCTAAGAACTTGTCCTCCACTCTGTAATCATTAAACAGCAGGGAATAGTTTATAAAAATAGCCATGTTTTGTAGAACAAAAGGTCAAGAAGAATTCCAAAGCAATCTGTTTCTGCTATTCTGAATGGTGATAAAAATAAAATGTGTTCAATTCTTCATAAAATATTTACCTATTAGCTAAAGTAGGTGACACGTCAATGCAAAATGTATTGAAGGTTCACATTGTTTTCAGTGAACAGGCTTCCATCCAGGATACAGTGACTTTATGTTGTCCTTAATATTTACTACACATTAAAGTGTCATTTTATGCCTTGCTTCCCCACTCCTGGTAGTGAAGGATTTAAGTTAATGTACATCTAAAAACACCACTATAACATGATAAGCAACATTGAAGCATTTCTATTGAAGCAACATTCATTAATGGATGAAAGTCCATAATTAATTCAGTTAGTTCATGTGGGACCTCAGTATATTGTAATGACTTAAGTGTTAACTTGTGCTCACATATAATTAAAACAGACAATGATCAGATTAATAGACCTTATTCTGTGGTGTATCTGGCTTGGATCCAGAAGAGTTTCATCCAGTGAAAGAAGTTGATTTGGGATCGAACCCAATATAGCCAAATGGAAATTACATACAATTGCAGCATGATCCAGTGTGGCTGCTAATAACCCTCTGAATTTGGAGGAATGTAAGCAGCTTATGGAGGTCAGAAGGCATACAGAGGCAAAGGATGTTTCTGCATTTCTTCTGTCCTGCAACAGCTTTAGAACGGTTTTGGCCAGCTAAATCTTTTGCACTTGATCATGAGATGGACAAGCTGAGACACTGTCAAGAGACATCCTATTCCAGTGGAGCCTCACGTCTCCCCTCCTGGCCCCTCCAAACCTCCAACTCTGAGGTCAGTCTTCCAGCCTTGGAACAGCAGCAGATGCATTTCTGCACTGACTGCAAGGGTGGAGGGAGAACAAGCTATATGAAATCCCAGCATAGCCTTTTTCCTCCCTCCCTCCCCCAAGGCCAGCTCCTAGAGTGGAATTCTGACCTTGAAACATTTTCCATGCTGGTTGCAAAGGTGGAGGGAGAGCGCTTCGATTTTGAAATCCCAGTTCTAAGATCAGGGCCGGGAATACAAATTCTCCTATGGCCATCCAGATTCTGTCTAACGGCCACGGGATCGCACCCTAAGTTACAAAGAACATAACAGTTGTTAATAAAAAAGGACAGACAAGAACCAGCTTAAATTGTGCAATTTCTCAGTTGGAAAACCTGTTTCATAGACTAGAAACAATAGAATATTCATTTTTAACATCGGTTCTGATCTAGATAAAGTTAAGCCTTTAAAATGTACACTTTTGTTCTTAAGCCTCAAGATGATTCATCCCTAGGTCTAGTCACTTTCTTGGCTTGCGCTTGTTTCCATTTCCACTCCCACAGTAAAATCCCACAAGTCTAAATATTCCTGTAGCTTCTGCTCCAGACATCTGATGAAATTGGCTGATCTTATACCTTGTTCTGGTAGAGCTGTACATTATACTGTCTGCAGGCACTGTCAACTTTTCCCAGGTTGGTGTTCACCATTTCTAGTAATTGCTCTGTGTTAATTTTACACACCCTATACACTACTACTACCACTAAGGTTATTTATGTTGTCCTATCTGTGACTGCAGTACAATTTGTTTATGCTTAATACAATGCAGATGTTTTTCAGAATCTTGAATTGCTTCTTGAAGAACATCTTTTAGCTGGGGGTATATTTTCTTATCCTTAACTAGATATACTTCAAATTTCTTTTTGATGTTGTTTTTCTAACAATTTCTTAAAATTTAACTTTAATTTCCTAAATTATTCTAGTCCCTAAAATCTTTAATTGGTGTAGATTATCAGCTGTGAAAGCACATGAACTTCCTTCATCTTTCTATTGTCCTGCAGCATCCTATCCATGCAACATAAGACATAATCCATGCCTTACTATTTCATTGCTCCAAAACTAAATACAAGAATCCATTTCTCAGAACAACTGATAGCTAAATTAAGCACTAAGTAGATCATTTATAGTAGCATATCTTCAAAGTGTTCCAAGAGAAAAGTACTAATAACCAGTAAGTAAGTTGCAATTAATTTGATTACATTGAAACACATTTCCTTAATTACACTGTATATCCCTGATTCTTAATATATTACTATATATTCATATTTGCTCAAGAAAGAAGTGCCAGGTGTTAAATATAAATTCATTCTACTTGATAAATCACAATATCCTATTAGTTCCTATATTTCTTTCTAGCTCTCTCATTTATAGAGCACTCAATTCTTCTCTTTTTTTCAAATTATTTATTTCATATGTGCTGTTTATATCCCATCTTTTCAGTGTGCATGATTCTCCTCCTCATCCTCCATTTTCTCCAATTCAATCAGAAAAAGAAGTCTTTCCCACAATGCCCAGCTCTAGCCCTCCCTCTCCCTGTTTCTCTGGCTGCAGTCACTCAAACTGTTCAACCATGCTGCATGGTTACTGTGCCGTTACCAGGTGGCATGATCTTCTACATGGTTGCTGGACTGAGATGACTGTGTGGCTTCCATGTTTGCATGGTTTCCACCCTCCTCCATCATTCCTCCTAATGGTGTCAGCTATCCCATCAGCCCCTATGACTGAAACGAGCAGCCTCATCTGCTGCTGCCTGAGCCCCTCTCTACCTAGCCCCACAAACAGCCTTCTCCAGAAGAACCGTACCACTCTTGCAAAACATGTCTTTATTTCCGTAGCATCACAGAGACTCTGGCAGAGGGAAAGGGAGACCGTGCCACAGAGAAACAGGTGCCGAGTGTAAAGCTAGCAGTCTCCTCTGCTGGTGTATGAGCTCTGCTGCCCTACACTTGTGCCCATGTATCCTCACCCCCCACAGAACCCCACCCCATGCCACTATGCACCCAGCCACTAGGTGCAGGAGCCCAACTTCTGCCATTCTCTACTGCCCTCTGCCCAACTTCACGGACATATGCCTACAGATCTACATGTGCAGCTTGCAGCAATGCACTAGGGGCTCTGCAGGAGGACATCTGCACCAGGGCCCCAAATACCAGCACCACATCTCTCTGTGAGAGGGCAGGAAGCCACAAGAGGCAGTGTAAAATGGCTACTGCTAGGAAGGAGATGGCATCCATGCCAGGATGGATAGTTCTCTCAGATGCACTAGGAAAAAGCAGTGCGAATCTTCCATTCCTCACACCTGGCAATAGCCAGTGCCAGCAGATACAGAGGGCAGCAAGGGTGGGCAACAGCAGGGCGCATTGATAGTCCAAAGGAATGTGAGGGGCAAGATCGGGCCAGGGGAGAGGGTGCGAGGCAGCACAGGTGACATGAGCGCATCAGGGCATTTTCCCTGTTGGCAACGCCCCACGCACAGCTCATGCACTCCTGTTGTGTAGGGTCAGCTTTGCAGAGAGGGAGTGATGCTTCTTCCAGAAAAAAAGGGCTGAGTAGCTCACGAGTGGTACAGTGACATAGCTGTCTCCGAGGTTGCTGCTGGAAGTGGCACAGCATACTTCTTTGCTGCCAGTGATATTCCAAAGCCACAGGTAGGCATCTGGAAGGCAGAGGTGAAAGGAATTGTGGAGTGGCCAATTGGAGAGTGGCTGAGGCTGGCATTTCTGTGGCTGGGCAGATCCGAACAGCAGAGAGCACATGTAGGAGCATCTCCTGCTTTCTAGAGGAGCCTGTGGTAGCAGCATGGAAACCATGCTATATTGTTGTTTCTGGGTTCGTACAATTGAACAAGCCATGGTGAAGCATGAAAACCTTAGACGAGACCATTGTTTCTCTCACTTTATTGTTGTTCTTGCCTAGGAGGGATCAATGGGTAGATTGCACACTACTTGGAACAGCCACATGCAAAACACTAAGGTTTCTGGTTAAGGCTTGAACCACCTCTGACATCTAGGAAAAGCACTCAATGAAGTATGGTCATCTTGAGAGCTGATCTCCAGTCACTTTCCCTTTGCAGTATTTATCCATCCTCCACAAAAGACCCAGGTCTTCAAACATCTGTTTGTAATGTTGCAGTGGGAGCAGAAACTTCTTTTTGTTTGACTTTACTCTCTTTTACAGAAAGCAGCCTGCAAGACTAAATGATCCTGGATAAAATAGCAAACTTCTAGATGTGTCTAAGTCTTTAATAATGAAAAAGAAATGTAATACTGATTTCTTTCTCATCTCCCAGGAGTTTTAGTCTCTGATAACCAGAAAGAGGTTTCATCAAAAGGTTTTCAGGACACAGGGCTTGTTAAAATAACTGTTAGAAGTGGAAATGCAGATCTGGGTCACAACAAGAGGCTTTCACAGCTACTAGGCCAAATGCATGCTATGACAAGACCAAACAATACAGCTAAGTGGCTCTAGATTCTAGCAGCCTAAAAGTATTGCAAAACAAAAAAATGGGCCATTTGGAATGAACTCGTAAGTATCCTGGTGTTTTCCAAACTTCTCAGAATCAAGGGATATGTTTTTTAAAAGTAAAAACATTTTACAGTACAATTGGAGATATATTTCTCCTGAAAGGAATTGTTTTAAAGCATGATAAGAGTTGGAATTGTGAACTTTTAGGGATTCCATGCTAGCATTCCTAGTTTTATCATGCTTCTGGGCCAGTGTCCTGATTGGAAGTACTTACTGCACTAATTCAGTAAATAGCTTCTGCTGAGGATGGGCAGTTGTGGCATGCCTGCTGCCTCATAAAAGACTAACGGATTCAATCATACCCAGCGCAAAGGAGGCAAAATGGTTGTGTGCCCCTACCATGATGGGCTGGAAGAAGGCAAGACCAAAGCAGTTAATCGTGGTGAGACAGAGCCTTCAGAATGCCGAGCCTTCAGAAATGAAGCTTGTTAGGCTTGATAAAGACTTAGCAAAGTATCTTCTGGTACACCTCGCTCCTGCCCACCTAAGTCAGTAGGGGTAGCACTGCTACAAGTATTCCACTATGCCCTGTTGAGGTCTGGGAGCCACTATTTAAATTTCCCACAAAGCCCAGGAGCTACGTTATGTTGGAGTCTCTATGAGAATGTAAAATGGCAGCTCTCCTATTGAGCTGGAGAACAATTGCTTAAAGGGATGGGGAAGGCATTGACAGCATCATTAGATGACACAGAGCCTTTTGATGGGTCACAGTGTCATTTGTTCGCGCCTTTGTTTATTGCAGATCAGTGGCAGTTCTCTTGTGGCACACCATTCTTCCTGGGCACATGCTTTGCGAACACACTGTTGCAAAAGCATTGTAATATTATATTCTTTATTGATACCTAAATTCCCAGCCTGCTATCTATATAAGCTGATTGTTATGTTTATTGCAAATGTAAACACTTAAGAAAAGAACATTTCTAACATTGAGGTTCTCCATTTAAACTTCCTACACACTAAATGTGTTTCTCTGCCAAATAAACATGTAATTAAACTCCCTGGCAATAGATACCCTCAATAAATATGTGAGCCTTTGGTTCTGATGCTAGGAGATTTCTTTTTTAAAAAGTACTAATCAGGTCTGGAATCAGAGCAGCACAAGCCTTAATCTTTAACAGATGGTTAGATATACAGCAGTAATCTGTTTGAAACTGGAAGATTACAAAATTACCAACCCTTTAATTCAAGAGTTTTACCCTCAGTTGTTGCCACAGGTTAAATCTTGCATTGGCTTGTTGGGGTAGTGTGAGTATTCACCATTTTAAACATTTGGGAGTTATAATACATCTTTGTTTTATGAAGTGTGTTTAGGTATTATGAAATATTTATGTAATGCATTTTCAGAAATTAAATAGGAACACTTGATTTTAGAACTTTGAATGTGTTATATGGATGTCTGAATTCCCAGTGCGCTTGGTGCCTTGTTCTCATGTCACCATTCTCACACATGCTTAGTTTGCACGTTAATGCTAAGCTCACCATCATTTGCTGCTTTAGCCATGAATTGTCTTGATGATGAACAAACTGCAACCTTATTTCTGGGGGGTTTTTTTGTTTCCTATAAATTTTTACTTCATTTCTGCAAAACCCCATGTATCTTCTGTGTTGTTTTGCTTTTAGTTCTGTGTTGTTAAAAGCAGCCTGCAATATTAATTGGCCATAGGAAAGTTATGAAACTTTTAAAAGTTTAAAAGTCAGCAAAGGGGAAACTTCAGTTTTGTTTTCAGGTGGCTCTTGTTGGACATCTGTGTCATGGCAGTAAGCAGTGCAAACAAGATAGCCAGAGCTTTGATTTATCTCTATCTGGCTATCACAACAACCAACGTTTTAAGACTTTGTAAGTAACCATGGGTTGTTTCCAGGGATTCAGGCACAATGACAAAACAGATGATCAAGAAACATGGTAATTTTGTAATGGAAGCCCATTGCAGGATACTTTATGATGAGTCAATTGAATGTTTTGAAGCACCTCTCTGCTGAACCAGGTACACTGGACTTTTAAGAGCTCTTATCTTTAGCAGAGATGTGAGACTTAGTTGTGGAACTATTAGTGTATTCATGTTACACTGTAATCTTTGCCTTATTTGCTTCTGTAGGTGGAACGTAGATAGAACATCAGAGGAACAAACTCTGTAGTGTATGTCCAAATTTCTAAAATGAACATTTTCTCCAAAGTATTGTTATGAGTGTCATTCATGGGACAGAATTTTAATAAAATATAACAACCTAGCAAGCTTCCACTGGCCCATCTAGTATGGTCTCCACTGATTGGCAGTGGCTTTCCAGGGTTTCAGGCAAAATCCTTTCCAAAAACTATTTGAAGAAGCCCTGGATTGAAACGGAAACCTCCGCTAACAGGTGATTGCTGTTATTTAAGGACCCACCTGAAGAATTACTTGGTCATTTGAGGGGTCCACTCCTTCCCACCACTAATAAGGCTTCACAATTTTGCCCTGAATGACTTTTTAAATTAATGAATAATAAACCACCCTAATTTAATCTCAGGATTTGCATATATAAATACTGTGTCAGTCTATTCAGGCAAGAGACAAATCAGGGTAACAGCTAGCCATTATGTTTTCCGAAATGAGAACTGGCCGTTGCGTCTTCGTCCCAAATTTCTTGGGGTAATGTGGTAGCAGTGCAGCACCTACCAGTGACTAATTCATGCTCCATCTGAAATTTCCACATCAAGACTGGCTAACCTAATTTTTGCATATTCCCCCATGTAATTTTTTTTCTGCTTTTTGTACCAACTAGCTTGATGTTGACTTCTGAAGAACTTGAAAGCTTGCACATAATTTTGTGATATTTTGGTTGGTCTTAATAAAGGCATTGCCCAAATGTGGATTTCGGAGAATTCCACTGTTTTGTTCTAAAATGTTTTGTTCTAAAAAAAAGGTTTCTTGATACAGAAAACTCTTTTGAATATTCTAAATGGGAGAAAGGGAAATTGGAAATTTGAGTAAGTTGACACTTAAGCACTGTAATGTTTACATGTTCCATATCTTGCTTTATCTTTTCCAGTTTGCCTTGCTTTATATTCCTCACATTCTGTGTTCCAGTTGTGTGTGTTGTGCAGCACCAGGCTTTCCTTTCGCCACTCTACATGTCAGCCACGTGACTTCCTTTCATCTTTGATCTAGTTGTGTCATTAACAGCAGTGCTAGTCATACTTGTGCTTTGCTCTTCCCCAGTAGTTCAATGAATGCCTTCCAGTCTGAGGGTCTCATCTTTTGAGAACATCTCTTGTTTCATTTTGGATTTTCTTCACAGGATACTCAATGGTGTTTTACCATTTACTTCTATATAGTATTAACTAGAGTTCGCTTGAGCAGCACTGCAATCGTTAGTGAATGCCATTGTCACCTTCAACTGCCACTGCTGCCCAGCAACTGCCCTTCAAAAGTTTCTTTGCCCCAGTCACCATTAGAGATACCAGTTCTCTTCTGCTGATGTAACTGCTACTTCTGAGGAGTGTGGATGCATCTTGGTCTCATGTCTCTGCTTTGACCATTCCACCATGGGTGACCCTGCAAGGAGACCAGTTCAGTTAGACAGTCTGGCCTCCTGCTGGCATTGCTCTCAGCTTCTCTGACACTCCCAAGCATCTAACCATGTTAAGGTGTGCATCCAAGAGGGGGCAGATTACACTAACCACCAATTATATAACCCATAGTTTGTTCCTCTACCCAAGATTTGGTAGATGGTCAAACAAACCATGGGCCATTCCTAGGTTGTTGGCTTCCCTCTACCTCTGCTGAATGTCTTTAGAGATGATAAATGTGGAGAAGACCAGGATAAATCTATCATGCATCACAGTCAATCAATTGTGTACTTTTTCACACCAGATATGAATGAATGCATAACAATAACTTTCCAATGTTGGGGTATATAATATTGTCAATGTGTGAGCATGTACACATTAAAATACTCATTAAAGTACTGTCTTTGAGCATGATATAACAGATAGTGACCTACATATGAAAGAAGATGATATGACCTCAGGTTATAAAATCATTAAAACACTTGGATAGCTTTGTAATTTCTAGCAGTGTTGAACATACTGTGCTCTTTTGAAAAAAAAAGTCTAGCAATTAAATTCAACAAACTGAAACAATCTTACTGAATACAAGAGTTTGTTAAATTAAAAGCCAATATTACTTTTTAACAACATAATGTACACATTTCTACATAATTGTTATGAATCACCATAGTTATAGGTTGTGCATGTGCATAGAGTATTTCAAGCGTTCATTCAAAGCTATCTTGGCATTTTTAATTTATTGGTTGTATTTACACCACTGAAGGTCATTCATGCCACATGTTCCACCATGCTCGGTTGACTCTGCATGCATACACAAGTATAAAAGTAAACGCCTCAGTTATGGGAAAGGATTGTGAAGAATGGGTGCATGAAGAGTGTGAATTTTGTGCTTTTGTGGAGTTTTCTGGGAGTGTCACTGACCTGACCCAGCCTTACTGACCTGTTCCCCATAATGAACTATCCAGGTTAGGATGGTAGCAGTTCCCCCAACCCTGGCTAGAATCTGCTGCTGTCATTTTCCTATGTCTTCAGCCTCCTTTTTCCAGAACGTACCCAAGAACAGCCAGCAGGCAGCTATACTTGGCTTTCTCTCCATTCACATTTTGCCCTAAACCAGGAAAGGTCATAGATTTAATGAAAACTGCTGTTTAACAGTTATAGGATCATGACCTGTAACATGCAGTAGTTGGCCATTTTGAGACAACCAATAGAAGAATTGTACCATATGGGCACTATTTAGTAAGTAGACTGTGCCATCCTGCAAATTATTACATTGTACTGTATCAGAGAGGCAAAGTTAAGCTATGTACGTGTAAGCATGGTCTATACATTGCCCTGGGTTCAAACTTGATGTAAAGTGTGCATTGCCCATGGAGCAAAGGAGAATTATGAAATTATTCTTGGCTTACGTGCTGTCTTTTTTCCTGTGTGTGTGGTAAAAGGCCCCTTTCATTATATGCTGACTTAATTTGCAAAGGAGGCTTCCAAGATTTTGCCTCTCTGTCTTGGCTATCTTCATCAAAGCAAAACTTTGCTCCATAAGGTATGGCACCTTCCAATATAGAATAACACTAAATGCTCCATCCTGTTCAGGGGTGAAACGTAATAAACCCATTTCCTATGTATTCCATGCCTTTCCATTGGCTGGGCTGCACTCTGCTAAATAAATCTGTCTTCTTTGGTAGAGCAACCAAGCTGACTCACAGCTGCACTTTTCACTCAGCCAAAGGAACATATAAGCATAGCCACTTTTTAAAGGCATTATAAATGCAAAGTATACATACTTCTCTCTTCTGTTGTTCAAATAACATCTGCCTTCACATTGTTTTGCATTTTGTTTATCTTCACAAAGTCAAGGCTCATGAGAATGTTATAATTACCTTTGCTGGAGATAACACCTCTAGAGCCTGTCACTTTCTGTGTCCCTGAAAGCTACATTAAAGGGACTTGTCAGGAGAGAGCTGGCACCGCCGATTACTTTGAAACACTTGGTTGCTTTGGAAAACGGAAATGTCCTTCTAGCCAGCTCCCACTTCATCAATATTACATTCTTTTCATTTTCTCCGGCTAGCTTAAAACGAGGCAGAGTACATTTACTAATTTGCTGTAGAAAACACCAGGCCACACCATAGTGCATTAAGGTTCTTAATGTCACTGTATTGGCTACATGGTTCAAATGTCAAAGATTTTGCAAGCTCTTTCCAGTGCTGTAGCTTTGCAATACGCTTGCAGTAGCAAATAACAGTTGAGTTGGCAAGGCTTTGCATTAAACTACTGGGTGCCTCATTCTGTCCTAAAACTTGGAGTGGGCTGGAGTGAAACTAGAAAGCATTTGCTGTTCAGAGGAACTAATAAAAAGATAAAATTCCAACATTTTGTAATCATATTTTTACTCTTGTGGTGATGTTGATCTGTTAACTCTAAACATGTGATAAGGAATGCAGAACTATCTTTAGGAAATATTATGAGAGTCTACAGTACTGTGTTTCATATTCACTGTGCAAATTTGTGCATAAGCTACTGCACATATAAAACTTGGCAACTATCTGCCCATCGCTGCACTTTTCTCTCTCTGACAAATAGTGTTTATTTTGAAGATCTAGATCAGCACTATAATTATTTGAATAAGCTATTTTGTTGTTATGGTGCCTCCCAGAAGTGTGTGAGTTGAATAATAAGTTCAAATTAGAGGCATTCCAAAGGATTCATGCCTATAAGGGCATGTGGAGAAGTGTATGTGTGAACCCTTTTAGGATGTGAATGTGTGGAGGGAGGAAAGAACTGTGTTCAGTTATCTGTACTGCCAAACTGCATGCAGTCTGTCCAAGACCAGAACAGAGCTTCCATGGCTACTGCTTCCCCTGTACAACTGAGAGTCCTGAAAAAACAGTACAGCCATTTTTATGTCTTGGTTCTAGTATGCATTTCTGGCATGAGAACATTATTCACAATTTGACTCCCTTCTTGTGTATCGTTCCTACTGTGGCAAATTATGTTCTATCATACTTTATTAATACAATCTTACTAATACATTTTTATGTTGTTTAAATGTTTAAATGTCTTGTTAAATAAGGCAAACTTTTGGCTGTCTAACTTGAAGTTGGGCTGGAAATGTAAAAGATAAGCGAATGCTACTTTGGAGGAAAATGTGCTGTTCTTGTGAAGAGTGATTTAGTCTCAGGACATAGTAAATCACTTTTACCTGTGTTAACCCAGAATGGAGTCAGTGCATGTTATAACTCATCTTTTGTTCTGATGTAAAATACCTGTTGTAAATTAATATCAGAGATAAGATTGGCACATCTGTGATCGTTGCAGCTTCCATTCCATAGTAACTGTCAACATTTCTATTTCCCTGTTTCTAGCCAAGGAATATTATATAAGCACAGGGCACTTCTGCCATGGGCAGAGACACTTGTTGTCAGGGGACAATCTGACAGCTTCAGCTCTCTCTCCTGCAGTTGCTGATCTGAATGCTTTATTAAACCTATGTACCTGGATAAGCAGAAACACAGAATGGAGGATCCTTTTCCCTTCCACAATTGCAATCACATCTCAAGACAGAAAAATCATAAAAAGTATGCTATGTCTTTTTGAAACATCTGGCTATTCTTTGATTTCTGGGAGTCCCAGTTTAGGCCTTAGAGCAGGCAACTCATTAAAATTAAACACAATAAGATAATCTGCATACACATCAAAGTAGTATAATTTTTAGTTTAAAAGTTGTTGTTATTATTTGTGCTAGCTTCCCTAGTAAAACAATAGTTGCTTTGCTAGCAATGCATTCATATTTTCTTGTGTTTTATTCAGTTTTCTTTTAGACACATGCATGCATGCAGTTCTGGAGGATTGCTTTAGTTTTCGGTGGCTGGAAGCATTCTTCCTCTGAGACCTGATGGAATCCCCTTCGGAAATCAGTATGAATATATTCACAGATGTCAAGCAAGACTGTAGTGCATGCTGTAATAAAAATCCACAATACACATTGACTTTCAGAATGAACATGGCTGGACAGATGAGAGAGATTCAGTTTTTCTGATTCATCTATGTCCATAATTAATTGTAGTTTAAAATAAACAGTAGGGTCTGAAGACTGAAGCTTCTTTACATGCAGAATCAGATATAATGTTAACAGTACAAATATCAATTCATGAAATTCACTATTCTCTTCAATATGGCACCAGAATTGAATGTCCAAAATTAGGTAAGGAGCAAATATAATTTACTTCAGCATTTGCGCTTATTCAGAAGTTAGCCTCTAAAGCCACCTTTGTAAGAATGAGTATCAGAGCAACAGTGATCATTGTCAGTGTGACTCAAGCTGTTCTCTCAAGTGGTGTTAAAAATTCTGAAAAATGGTGGTAATATCAGTTGTATATAGCAGTTCAATATCTGTGGATTTTTTTTACCTTCCCTGCAGGATATGAGATAAAGCGATATTTTATCAGATGCGCAACTCTCCTTTAAGAGGGATTCCATCTGCTTCAGTCTTATTACTGTCAAGTAATAACATATTGTAATACTGCATGTGCGATAACCAAGAGGGATTTCAGTCCCAAATTCATGCTTAAATGCACATCTATCTCTTTCTAGCATGAATCAGAAGACGATGAAACATGGAGATTGAAAAACGCCTCTAAAGTTTCTGCATCAGATTAGTTTTTTACCTTGTTCTGTGCCTGCTGATAGACTCTTTTGAAATGCCTCTAAAG
Organism: Varanus komodoensis; assembly: GCF_004798865.1. NCBI lineage: Eukaryota > Metazoa > Chordata > Lepidosauria > Squamata > Varanidae > Varanus > Varanus komodoensis. The sequence goes on from NW_025336087.1 coordinate 49,176,257, forward strand.
AAATCTGTTGTGGCCAAGCCTTAAATTTCTGTGCTATCAAGTCAGTGAGGAATAAAATGCATTGGTTCTTTATTATAATAGCTAACTTTAGTGAAACTAGCATCAAAAACACATGAAATAGGTCACTGGGTAAGCAATTCAGAGTGAATGCATATAAAGCAGTAATGGGAGCAGAGAACTGGGCTGTTAAGTATGGTAACAACAGCTGACCAGCAGCTCAGCCTTTACTGGAAAACCAAGTAACACAGAAAAGAACTTTTAATTTATGGTGTAGAATTAAGCATGACTGGTTCCCTGAGTCATCCAGGAATTGCTGCTTTTTGGTATCACACAGTAGCACTATAACAAAGTCTGAGAGTTCTTGCTTACCCTGAGTATTTTCCCTTTCTTATAATGCATGTACTATATCTCAAATGGGAAATGATCTTTAGATAGATTTTTCCTCCAAAAGCATTTTACTTTTTTAAAAAAGCTGATTTATATAAAAATCTGATTAAATAAAAATATATTTTTCATTTAAAAAAATAATTGATTTTTATCCAATCTGGACCCAAGCCATGAAACGAAATCACTAATTTAATGTGTTACCTGATCAGGCCCTAAGCTGTCCATTACAAACTACACCTTTTTGACTAGAGATAATAGTTCCAATTCTATTATATGTGCACAATTTAGAATATTTTACATTAGCAGTTACTGAATCTGTTTTCATTTGTGGCCCATGGAGTCAGTTTGTGCAAATCCTTCTGGATTTCCTTTCAGATGTATTCTTTAGATTTCACCATCATGTATGCATCACTAATGGAGTCATCCATATTCCTGCTACCTTGCAACTCATCCCTGACTAGAAATGAATTATGAATAAATCATATAGCACTGATCCCAAAAAGATTATTAGGCGATGCCACGCACTGAGTAAGTAAATAATTTTATATAGCTTTATAGTTTATTTATTTGAAATAGGTTCCCACCATATTAGCATAGTATGGAATGGCTAACAACAACATCAGCTGATACAATAAAATATAAACCAGTAGCAGTGTAATTAAAACAGCAACATTAAACAGCAGAAATAATTAAACCATAGGCATCATCAGAGAATTAAATGAAAGGAAGCTAACATTTTTAAATGCCTAGGAAAAGAAAAAGGTCTCTGTTTGGCATCAAAAAGATACAAGAATGAATGCGAAGCAGTTTCATTCATGGGAATCAATGTCTTTGCCAGCAGACAAGTTTCTGACAGTTCAGGGTACAATAAAATGTGTAGCATATATTGCTAATGGTATGGGAAATCCCTGGGGCTAGTATCTAATTGCACTTCTCCAAAACTTTAGTAAGGCATGATCTGAAGTTACTTGTTTTTATAGGTATACATTCCCCTTTCATCCCTTCTCCATAAAATCTATTCTCTCCACGGAATATCAACATCTAATTAAACAGTCCACTAACATGGAATATTTTCCTCTTTCCTGCTACAAAGTCTGTGCTGCTGAGACAGATGCATGGTAATATTTATTAGGCTGGAAACATCTAAAGCTACCATCCTAGCTGCACTGAACTGGAAAAAATCCCCACTGAAAACTGTGGGACTTCTTTCTGTATAGACAAGCATAGCAGCACATTGTAAACCTCCCTTCTCTGTTGTGGCATAGCTTAGTGGTTGTGACTCACTGCAATTGATTTTTTAATTTGGTTTGCATCTGAATTGGACCTCAGTTTGTAATCACACCTCAATCCATATTGATATTTTCCAACTGCTAGTGAATAAACTAAAAGGCAACATTAAATATGATGTTAATTAAGCTTGCATTGGCACAGTAATCCAATGGGCCCAAATATATTTTATTGCCAACAAAGCTATGTGTCAGAGAGTTTGTATGGCTTCCCTGTTATGATTTGCCAGTTTTCACTCATAAAGATATTCTGCCAGAATCATTGAAAAGAAATGTATCCTATCTTAGAGCCCATACTAGTTTCCTTACTCTCTAGGCAACTATTCTCTATATGACAGTTTTCAGGATGTGACATGCTGAATAGCAATCCATGAAAATTATAGTGCACAGACACAGTGTGCAATGGGTTTAAATGCTGACCTAGAAAGCTAGGATATAAATTATGGATGTGCTGAATGCTTAACTTTCCCCCAGTTACTGAGATTCCTTCACTCCATATTACTTGTTTGAAATACTTGATTAACAACAGCAATAACAACAACAAGCAGCAGGATGGATTTGTAACTGAGCAGATTGGTTAAAGGAGGACTGGCATTATTTTTATTTGTCCATATAAAGTAGAATTATGTTGCAATGGCAAATAGATGCCTTCTAAATGTATCTGTTGCTTAACATGAATGCAGGACATGGTAAGGACACTTTCAGGGCACTGTTAGTGGGCCCTGGCATGCTTTACACTTCTTGTACCCACAAATCCTTCTGAAAACTGCCCCTATTGTAATCTGTGCTTCCAGTGGGGGTAGATACACTTCTGAACCATGCTAAGGACCCAGTGTTTTTTTTAGCAGTGACTGGATATAGTCTGGAAATATAAGAAGGGTGATGGGGGCTGAAATATCTCATTCCTCCTCATATTCAATGAAATGACTTGCATCCGTGTGCTATAGCTCCATTCTGTGAAAGATCCAGCAGTATTTAGCATGACTTTGGTGTTCTGCTGCTGCCATTCATCCAAGGAGCATGAATAGTAAGGTACTCAGGCCAGATAGAAAGTACTTCACACAAATGCATGGTTTAAGTATGGAAATTTACTACCATAAGGTGTTGTGATGGTCACTCGGACATTTTTCAAAGGCTTAGACAATTGCATTGAGGATAAGGTTATCAGTGGCTACCATTCCTGTTGGATGTAGATTATATCCTTTCTCAGATTCATTATGCTTCTGTATGCCAGTTGCTGGGGAGTGGGTGGGTGCGGGGAGCTATTGCACTCATGCCCTGCTTGAAGATTTCCCATTGGTATATGGTTGGCCACTGCAGAAAGAGAATGCTAAACTGTTTACGCATTCAGTCTGATCTTGCACTGCTGTTCTGATATAGTCACATAAAATGCCTGTAGGGTATACAGAGACTGCACCAGTCCCAGAATGCTACATGCCAGAAAAGGGCCAGTGGCCAGTGTTGGCATACGGAGGACATGAGTTTCAGGTTTTGATATAAGAAGGCTGCGTTCAGCTCCACACGCATTCATGAAGGTCCGTGGCTGGTCGTGGGACACCCAATATCCTGATCCATCACCCAGAACTGTTGTGAGAGTAGAGAGGACTTTCTCATTCTGACCTTACCTTCCAACGAGAAAGTTGGGATGCAGATGTTCACTCGCAAGTTTTTTCCTGCAGCTCTCTTTCACCTACATGGTACTAAATGTGCTTGGCTTTTCAAGAGAAAAGAGCTTTTAACCAAAGCTGCCTAAACTTAAATTACCCATTTCTCTGGATTTCTCTTTGTTGTTGAAATATTTGAATTTCAGCTTTGGTGTTAAAACTTAGACATATTCTTTTCTTACTGTTATAGCAGCTCTTTTAATATTTCATCATGTTGGCAACTTTCATAATCATCTCTCATTTGGAGCAAGGTTTAGCCATTAGCAGGCACTTTTATATTTCTAAATAATTAATATTATTGAGCCAGCTGTAATCTGGGAAAAAGGAGTGAGGAATTTAATGGAACACTCAATAAAGAACAATCTGATATTAAATACAACAGACCACTTTTGGAAAACATAATTATGAAGGCCCTGCCTTTCATTTTGTGAAGTTTGTGGAGATAACAGCATGAATTATACCTTTAAAATAAGACTGATCCTATATGCTACATTTACTCCCTTGTAAATGTGCATAGTATTGTAGCCTAAGCAACATCTCCACAGTCTCCATCTAACAGCTCACAGTAACAGATTAATTTCAAAAGTCCTTCTGCCTTTGTATGCATCCTACGCCATTTAATTTAATCAGCAAATGTAGAGATGATAAGTTTATCCTTATCAATTCTTATATATTTATGCATGCATTAAATTTCTGTAACATCCAACAGCTGAAGTTTTCTCCATTTTACCCAGTTACTGGGTCCAGGATTTCCCCCAAAAGAAGACATGTTCTTGCAGGGGAAAGGATTAAAAAGGAACCCAGTACCTGGGAAGAAAAATGTTACAGAAGGACATTACCACATATATTTTGTAAGCTAGGAATGGAAAGTGTAGTTTTATATCTTCTTGTCATGTCACTGGCACAAACAGGCAGCGAAGATCTTCTCATTAGCCCAGCCTAGTTCATGCCTGAGCTTTACCAGATTAACTGTAACTCTGTAAAAACAGGCAAGTGTCCCAGTAGACTGACCTGCAACTCTGTAGTTGTGCCATTTCTCCCTACCCTTCTCAGGCATCTCCAGTCTGTTCTGGCCATGTGCCCTCGAGAACAGTCCTCTGTTTGAAAGCATCTGCTGCTTGAACAACAGTCCAGTCCCAAAAAGGAAAAGAGAGCAGGAACCTTGATATTGTCCATGTAGCACCCACACAGCAGGCTGAGGTCACAAAAGTCACCTGTGATTCCCCTGTATGGTAAAATGCATAGCATTTGTATTCAAACTATATTCGTTTTCAAATCTAGATCAATGTAAGAAAATCTGCATCCTCTTGCCCTCTCATTTTTGGTGATTTTTTTTTTTTTTGTGGGGGGAGGGATATGGATAAGTACCTACCCTAGTTGTGAATGTGTTGGTTTCACTTATAGCAGATGATATGATTGAGACTTATGCCAGCTGGGAGTTATGGGAGTTGCAGTCCAACGCATTTGGTGCTTACCCAGCTAGGAAAAGCATACTGACTATTGAAAACAACAACTTTTTGAACCTTATACATTGTGAACAGTGATCCTGTATCTGAAAAAATGTGTGGGATGCAGCCAGCCCTGAATCCATTGGAGCAGAGTAGACCAGACTCTTATAAAATCCCAGGCAAAATACCACTGCAAAACAGACTTCCAGTCACGTGCACTCTTCTGCCTCCAGAAACTTCGTTCCATTCCCTGTTGGTTTAGTAGATGCAAGGTAGACAGAGTTGGGAGGCTTACAATGGCTGATCCATTTAGCAGTGAGCATTATACTGTTGTCCAAGTTGTCCATGGGGTCATGATGGGTCAGACATGACTTCACTAACAAAACATAACATTATACTGGAACAAAAATGCAAACAAAACAGGATAAAATAGAGCTACATAAGCAGCCTCACAGGAGGGAAAAAACTGGAATATAAATGCAATGTAATAGTAATAATGTCCTTCATGTCATCAGGTTGGACACCAAAGAGAAAGTCCATATGTTCCAGAATGAAACCCTGAACTGAGGTTCTAATTAGTGGCATTACCTAGAACAACAGACAAACTGCACTTACTGTTCCTAATATGGGTTGGAGTGTAACCTGACAGTTGGGAGGGGTGACATGCTCTATACCGTTTGTGTGTCTTGGATTAAGGAAGGCCCGTGGGCACACAAAGTAGAAGAGAAAGGTTTGCTCCTTTCTGTGTTGAGATATACTTAACTGAAACAAAAAGTGTTGCTTTTTGAATAACCTTGGTTATAACTTTACTTGAGGGGTAAACATGCATTTTGTTCTGTTTTGTTTTTTCTCAGAAGGATATTTTTAAATCAAATGCATTTTATGTAACATATACAGCAACACCTTCATTTTCAGTGTTATCAGAATTATAAAGACAGAAGTCAATTGGAAGCTTATGACACTTAACAGAAAGGTGTATATTAATTGGCTAATGCAAGATTCAGACTATCTGAATTGGATATAACTGGCTGGCAATAATGACAGTTGCAGTTGAACGCATCTGAAGGTTGCTAGTTGGGGAAGGCTGCCTTGCAAAGAAGTTATATTATCACCTGATAGCATTTCCTCAGTCAGTTCAAACATAATAAATGCGCTGTGCAGTATAGTGAAGTAATCATTTATAAAATGTTCTATGACTGTCTGATTTATCATCTTACGAATCTGCATTACATCAAATGTCATTTCCTCATATAGCTATATGAAACAGCTGCTTTTCATGCTGTAACATCAATGTTTGCTATGAAATAATCTAAGAACAATTAAGTACGACTCAGTTCTCTTGTATTAATAAATATTTAATACCAAAATATTTAGGTCATCAGCCATCAGAAAGATGAGTATTCCTTAGTAATTCACCACACACACAGAGAGAGAGAGAGAATTTCTTCAGTTTTCCAAGGTCACCCAGAAGATATCATTTTCCTGTTAATTAAAGCCAAAGAAAAATGAAAAAGCAGGAAGAAGCTGCCAGTTGCACATGAGAGATCAGTCCTATACCATTAAGTGTACAATCCTATGCATGGTTCCCATTCTGGCTGGGACATGCTGAGAGCTGCAAGACTTTCCTCTTTCTAAACATATGTAGGATTGCAAGTGAAAATAATTTAGAGAAGTTAGTTAAAACTTCGATACAAACATAGTCAAACAAAAATTACTAGTTTCAAAGTTCACAATAATATATAGAATGTACTGATAAATAGAGAAACCATGTCATATTGTGTTAATCTTAGATTAAAAGGGCTATGTGTTAATATTGATTTTGATGGAATTTTCTTCCTCAGTGCCAGATTTACACATTATTATTATTAATATTTCTATTTCTATACAGTGGTACCTCAGCTCACGAACACCTCAGTTCACGACCAAATTGGGTTGCAAACAAACATTTCATAAAATTTTTTACTCGGATTGCGAACTCCGCATTGGGTGGTGACCACGATCGTGGCCATTTCCCCAACCCCCCTGAGGGGAAGATGGCCACAATTGTGCTGGGGGCAGAAGGGAGGAGATGGCCGAGATTGCACCTGTCTTTCCTGCATGAGCGTGCCCATGATTGTGCCCAGGTTTCCTGCACAAACACAACAGTGATCTCAGTCATCTCCCCCCCCCAGTATGATCACACCCATCTCCCCCCCTCCGAGCGTGCCCGTGTTCGCGCCTGTCTCTCCCCACTCCCAGTGCGCCTGTGTTTGCGTCCATCTTTCCCCCCGCAGTGTGCCGGGATGATGGGCATGATCCCGGTCATGCTGGAGGGGTGGGGAGTGGCCGCGCTCCTGCTCAGGGTGTGGGGTGTGAGGTGGCCATGAGCTTTGTTGTTCTTTGTCACTTTGCTTCACATTTTTCTGATTGAAAAAAAATAGTTATAGATTACCCTTATTTACATTGAACCTTATGGGGAAATTTAACTTGGCTCATGATCAATTTGGGTCACAACCAGAGTCCTGGAATGGATTAAGTTCGTGAGCCAAGGGACCACTGTACTACCCAGAAGCCAAAGCTGTTTAGAATGGTTAATTCAGCATGGATCCTGAGAATGCATTATTCAAGCTGGTAACAGTCTGAATAGATGCTTGCGGAGAATAAAGTAAAAATACTGATTTTTCCATCATGTTTGCCTTTCCCCATCTTACCTTAGGTTTTTACCTTTTTTGGGGGGGAGGGGGTGATGCTTTGACTGTGTTTTATAAATCATTTTAATGGTACAGTACTGATTCCTTGTGTAGAAATTGCAGTTCCTTCCTGATTTGTTTCCTCTTCCATTTCAACAGAACAAATCAGTCTTTACGTAGCTCTTAAGTTGATTCAATAAAATTTTCTTCAGTTGTAGTAGTTGTTGTTCCTATGGATGCCATGCAGCAGCAGTCTTATGCTAACTGATATCTTAAATACTAGTGAAATTAGTAATGCCTCCTGCACGACTCTGTATCATCTGTAAGAGTGAAGGCCAAAGCAGGCTGTCAGGCTGTGCACTTTGATACTCCTGCAAGGCTTCAGTCTGGGTGAGACTACACTGTGTATCTGCTTGTTTCAATGAAGAAGCGTTGAGGTTTTGCTAGATGGATTGTATTTGCCCACATACAACATTGTAGCAGACAGCAGGAATGAAGGTGTCATCTCCCGGATTGCTAGTGCAATCAACAAATTCACCTTGGTTTGGCAAATGAATGGGGTGAAAGCAAGGCCTCTGAGTGTTGCTATTGCTTCTGGCAGATTTCCATAAACTCTCTTTTTTTTAGACAGGATTTCAATTTCATGCTCCTAGTTTCAATGGAAACATTTCTTAGTGAGACTGTTTGCATTTCTAATTAAAAGCTAAAGGAGTTTGATGCAGACTTAGCTGCACTTGGCTCCCATTTAAATCCTTAGGTTATAAGTTTGTTGATTATAACTTAACCATACCACCTTATCTGCTAAAAGACATCAAGACATCAGTGTACAACAATTTAAAATAATGAAACCTTGCAACAACAAAACAAGAACACTGGAAACAGTAGAAGTTGTCATTCAGAGCTTCTGAACTTCAAAATTCACCAGTACAATACTACCAATAAAGTGCTGAAGGGGCACTATTCTCTTGCATTACTTTGATGGGTATACAGGCTCTTCTTTCCCAAGTTTGTAGGCTCAAGGCTACCAAGTCAGTGAAAGGGATGGAGCAAGGAAAGGCAATGTGGGGCCCATGGAAATGGTTTGTGGTACCCATTGAGAAGTCCTATGTCTCCCACTAAACATTATGTTTAAACAAAACGTTATCAGGTGCAGAAGTGACTTCAAAGCAAAGTGAGGGCTTCCAGTGGCTGACATATTCACAATGCATGAATGCCTCTTGGCAAAAATTATTTATTTCATGTTTGTATCACTCAATTGTGGAAACTCTCTGGGTGGTTCAGAACAGTTTAAACCAATTTAAAACATAGAATACAGTATAAAAATTTAAATAGCGGAAACAATATAAAACTGGTTTTATGTGAGCTCAGAGACATCTTTAGGAATGAGATGGCGGGTGACCATAGGCTGCGGCTTTCCTCAGCAGCCCTGCTAGGAAGAAGGAATGCTTATCCTGCAATGTCTGTCTGATAAACTGGGCACCAGGAGGTGGCCAAAGAGAGCAACAGGGATTAGGAAGAGTATGGGAGAGGGTTAGGAATGACTGCAGAAACCAAGATAGAGTGGGAGAGGAAAGCATTACTTAATATACTTGTTGGGAGTGAGAAGGCTGGCCATTTTGGGCAATCTTTCCTAAGGACTGTTGGCTACATCCCAAATGATTTGGAATCAGAGTGTGAAACAAATTACAAAGTGGGATTGTGAAGGATGGGTTAGGTCAACATTCTGAGATGAAGGAGGTGGATGTGATTATCTCAAGGCCAGACACTTAGCCAATCCAGACAGTTTCTGGGAATGACCAAGACGTACAGCCAGTGGGAGGGGTCTCTTATGATGAGGGATTCTTGGCTGCTGACCAGGACCTCCCTGCTCTCAACCCCATGGTGAGGTGTCAGCAGAGGCAGTAGGCCCAACTGAAGGAGCGCTGTGTAGAGAAGAGTCATGGTTGCGTTCAGAAAGCCCCTCCCAAAGGGATGGAGCCCCGGCATGTTCATAAGGACAGTTGCTGCAGGTAAACACTAGATTGGATTCAACGAATCTCGCTGTGCGTGCTCAGAGATCCATTCTAGGCAATTTCTACTTGGGAACAATAAAGAAAGTTTGCAAGGAAAACAGCCTTAGCTTGTGATTGCTCGAAGGAGGAACCTCAGTGCATGCCACTGATTGCCACACTTGGGTAAAAATGTGTACAGAATTCTGGGAGCCTATTCATTAGTTTATTCGTATGAGCCTATCGTAGTGGTATGATTGTTTGCATGATATTATCATTATCCTACCAAGCTTTGTTCACACTCTTCAAGCCCACGTACATTTATGTCAATCAAACTGGGAATCTTTACTGCAGTCTTAAGGCCACAAACAGAAACTGGAGAATGAAATCAGTTTTCCTCTGCATGAAATAAGAATAGAGGGAATGTCCCAGATGTTTTGGGCATTAATTGTAGAAATATGTTCTTCATTTTTTTACATTCAAGAGATAATACATTGTAATAAAATGTAGCTATCAGGAGTATTGAGCCAAGCTGATAGAACTGTATTTATTAATATTTAGTAGACAGATAATGAAATCATAGAATGTATCTCTTTTCCTTCCATTTCTCTATTTTATCATAACCTTGTTGCCAGCAGGGAGGCAATGCTCTTCCTAACTTGTTTCTTCAGAGAATCTGTTAATGCATACTCAATGAGTGAGACCAGGAAGAGGTCATGGGAATTACAGTAGACAAGACTGGAAAACAGAATTGTTCAGTGAAATGATGCTTCAGAGTCATGCAACATTTAAAGAAAAAGTGGTTGTTTTGTAAAGCTTTACTGTACTTGTGTATTGAAATTGTGGAAACTGTCCCTAGAGAGGGAGGGAGAGAGAGGGAGGGAGTCTGTATTTGTAAGGGAAAAGGGAGAAGGAGAGAGATGGGGGGAGATGCCATTCAAGTCTAGATGGAACTGCAGCCATTTTGAAATGCTGAGTCACTCAAGCCAAACATGTGCATCCCAGGAAGCTGTGGAACAACATTCCTGACCAATACAATCTTATTTTTGTCCCCTCTAACCAATCCAAATTTCTCCCTTATTTTTTCCAATGCTAAATAAGCCATATCCCATTTGTGGCCCACTGCTGATGCCTCGGCATGGCAAACCATTTATCTGGAGGCTACCACCATAAAAATAGCTATGGCAAAGCCGTTTTTTAGTTCACAGCCTTATAGGCAGGAATACAAAGAGTGAACTAAACATGGAGACTTCATGTTGCCTTCTTCTTATAATCACTCCAAGCAATGCAATACTAATACATCCTTGGTGTAGCTAGCCCAGCTCTTAAGATGTACTGATTTGTATTCATTAAAACACTTCTAGTCCTGTTCTGCTACACCCAGGGCTTTTTTTGTCAAAGAACACACTGGAACGGCATTCCGGCACCTTTTTTCCAATGGATTTATGAAGTGATTTTGAACGGAGTAGCAGATCAGCAGCAAACATCATTAACATAGTGCCTGCAGGCTGCTTTTGTGTCTGCTATCTGATAGTGAGATAGTGAGGGCGCTGCTCGGCTTGGGATTGGTGTGTGTGGTCGCGCGCTGAGTGCTTACTGCCGGCGGCGACCTGAGTTCTGGCACTTTTTTTTTTTTTTTTTTTACAAAAAAAGCACTGGCTACACCTGAGTACAAAATAGGTGGCAACGTCTTATGTTAGACAAACCTACATGCAAGGAAAGCAACACGTATGTATAGAAGGAAAACAAAATGGTAACTAATCCTTGAGTGCACAGGAAATGTGAGTAAAGGCATACATCTGAACAACTTTCATTTTAGTACTAGGAATGCAGAAGGAGAGAGAACTCACTAGAAAAATTTTATCCACAGATGGCAAAAGTGGTTTCTGTCAAATAATAACAAATAAATACTTTTGGGGGACCCATTTGTCATGTCAAGGTCAGCTGAGTAGATTGAAAGGCACCAGGTTCCAGTTTGTAGTTTGTTATGGTGAATCTGCTGCTCCCCAAAGAAATTTGCCTGGTGCCAACTTTGTTTTAATTTTGCTGCCAGGCAAAGATATTTCTTTTTTCTGAATACTGTCAGGGACAGTCTTAAATTGTTACTTATTTTTGATAGTCGCTGTTCTGCTTCCTTGGTATAATTGTGATATTTATTTTTTAAATTGTTGTGATTTTAATTGATTTTATTGTTGTTTTTAGTGTTTTACTGTAAGCTGCCTAGAGAATCCATTTTGATTAGTGGGTGGCATACAAATTCAAAAATAAAATAAAGTAAAATAAAACAGGTCAAACCAATAAGCAAGCCCCTCCCCACCTCTCCAGCCAGGGAGGGAGCAGTGATTGACTAAGTGCATTGCATTTGAAAGGCTCCAGGTTTGATCCTGAGCATCTACCAATAGAGCTAGGAGAGGATCCTGCCTAAAACTTGAAGAGCCACTTCTAGTCACTGTCAGCAAAACTGGGGTAGATAGGGACCAGTGGTCTGACTCAGTACATGGCAGATCCTGATATTCCTCTGATCGCCGTTATAGAGAGGTGCAGCATGAGTTCAGGAGCAAATGGAAGCTGGGTGCTGGTGACTTCAATTTGGCTTTGCTACCAGGACACTGAAAAACAGTGAAACTTTTTAAAAAGGCCTATGTTGCATATAATGTAAAGTAGCACAAAAAGTATTTAGTGAAACGTAATATTTAGAATATCCTGACTGGGCAGATGTACAATCTTCATACATGCAGTTCATATATCCTTGTAGGTAAAGAGTCAGTGTGGTGTTTTCTGGTGCTGGTCAACCCTGCTTGCCTCCCGCCCTCACTCTTGTGATCACGCATATACCTGCTCCCAAATCCACTGCAATTCAGGCAGGCTTTCAGCTTGCAACATCTTGTTTTTCATGGCAACTGTCTTGTTCACCCATGCAAATGTTTATTGATGCCTTTAAAAAACAGAAGCCAGTCTACTTTTTTGACTTAAAATGCTGGTCCATGCAAAGAAAAGAAATGGCAATGATTGTCGCAGTGCTCATCAACCCACCAGTATTCTGCATGGCCTGCTTCTGTGAGTGTGTTCATCTGTGCCTAGAGTGCAGCTGTGCGGAAGGATCTGGGCATGTGTTCATCGAACCCACAGTGGAGCTGGAAACTGCAGCTCCGGCTACTGTAGGCCTGGGGAGAAGCCTGGCAAATGCTGATGCCCAGAGTGCCCACTGAGAGATACTGATCTCCCTTGGTGACTAGGACCTAGCACTGTGATGTAGTGGTTAAGTGTGTGGGACTAGGAACTCAGGCAATTTGGGTTCTAGTCCCCCTTCAGCCATGGAGTCACCTGGATGACTTTGGGCCAGTCACTGATTCTTAGCTCACAGGTGGGATAAGATTGAGAGCAGGAGGAGGAGAATGATGAAAGCCACTTGGAGTTCTTTTTTAAAAAGTGGGATATAAATATAATAACTAAAAGCACTATTCAGCTCTGGGCCATGTGAGCCAGAGGCACTGGAGATCAAGAGGAAGCTGGAGCTGCCTTGCCCATTGCTACTCTTTGCAGTGTCAAGAGCAGAGAGTTCAGGGCGACTAGACTTTTTGTTCAGCCCTGCTGTCCATTCCTCCCATTGCCCACTAGAACCCCCCCTTTTTTTTGGAAGGGGCACCAGGAAGTCACTAGGCAGCACTTTGGCTTGGGCAGCGCTTTATCTGAGATTCTCAGAAATTTGGTAATGTCGCTGAGATATTTTATTATCCTTACGTCTGTTTTAGATGCATTCCGTAGCTGACTAGGAAACCGTCCGCATCAAGTGGAAGGTGTGATTACCTGTCACAGCAGCAGTTTGTGCAAGCTTTGAGCAGCTTGAGTGTGCAAATGTCGTATGTAGGTGGAGTTAGTATTCAGGATCTCAACAGGGATTATAGCAAAGCTCTCTATAGTCTGCAAAAATAATTATTAGTACTCTGTGCATCTGACCATAGCTTCTTTCATTTTTGAATTTGTCAGAGTTAATATCTTATAGTATCTTGACATATGTGTTGAAGTCCCTTAGAAACTGTAAAAGTATTCCATAAAATTAAGAAAGAGATGCAGTGACTTATTTTGTTGCTGCTTTTAAAAATTGTTGGATGAATACCTATAGTGCTGATATTTAGGGTCTAACACTCTTTTCTAATTGGCACTAGAAAAATCCTTGCTCGTTATGACAAATGACAGTACTTCAATCACATAAATAAATTGGTCTTGTCATTTGAATTGTTAAGTTCACACACCTCTTTTTGCAGCTCTTCTGGCAAGCCTTCAGCAATAATTATAAAACTACAGCCAAGCTTAAAATCTGGATGATAAATTACTCTTTCTGCTAGCAAAAGATAAGTGCTTAAATCTGCTATAATTTAGACTTTTTAATGTAATCTGAATGCAAATCCTATGCAAGAAGATTTTCCTCCTTGACAATGGTGAGTCTAAGTCCCCAATTATGTGGTCTATTTACATCACAGGTTGACAAAATTTATGGGACATGGCAATTTGAGAAAACTGTCTTGAGCACCACCACAAAATGGTTGACATAGAAGTCATGGCAAAGGACCAGTAATCTGCCCAAGAGACTTAGTACGAGGTATAGCTAGATGGGAACTCAAAACCAACACACTAAGCTACTCCTTACCCACCATTTTCAGCACCAACAGCCCAGCTGCCAGTAAGATTTTTTTTAATTTATTTTTTTAAGGTGTAAGGTACTTTGGTAGACACCAAGAAATATATTAAAGGAGTATTATTCCCAACAGGTGCACATGGCCTATCCCTGACACTTTATTCTATTTGGGGCCAGGCCAAAACCTTTGTATTTTCCAAGTGGTTTAAGGTTTAGATTGAGATTTTAAGTGGATTTATGTATTTATTTATTTATTTATTTATTTTTGGATTGGCTGCTATGCTCCACTTTGTTTTTTTACCGAAATCATTTGGTAGTGGGTAGTATACAAAAGTTTTAAATAAATAAATATCCTAGAAAATGCCAACAGGCCATCCTGAGACTTCTGAAACCAGCTAACAAATACCTTGAGTAGATTCTACCAACGATGGCAGCGATACAGAGGGTGTTTCTACTCTATGGTACATTTTATGTATTTTTATTTATTTATTTATTAAACCATTTGTATGCCGCCCCATTCGCCGAAGCCGAATTTTGGCTTCATTAGGCATGCCATACTCCCACCAAGCCTGATCCAATACCTCTAGAGTGATACCATGTATCTATCTAACTTGCACTGTTTGATAGCTGCACTTTTGGGTGGAGGAAGCTGCTGATGGAGGTAGAGCTTCATACAGGGGTCAGATCCTCAATGACAGCACACAGACTAGCTTAAAATGAGAATTCAAATAATAGGGTGTTTTGTATTCAACAGCTAAAACTTGGAGATGAAGTTTACTTCATAAAAGAGGTCCATTCTTCTGTGCTTCCCCAAACATAGATTGGGGAAGATGATGGGGTTGCACTTTCAACAGCATCTGGGGAAGTGGTCCTTCACTCACATGACTTTTAGGTGGAAGGTAATGCACCAAGAGCCAAACTATGCATTATGCTGATTGTGTGCTGTGTAGGAGAGGGTTACCTTTTTATTTCCTCTATTGTGAAAACACACAGGCCCAATTTGGATTGGAAACACCATACACCAGGAAGCAGGTGGTTAAACTCTCTTTCTCCTGTCTGAGGTTTGCTTCCTGAAATTCTCTCCTCACAGGGAGGTTTAAAAAAACCAAAACTGAGTTGGTATTTGAAGTGATTAAACTCTAGGCAGGGACAAAATCTTTCTTTCCGGTTGCCCCAGTATGAACTAGGCCTATGTTTCCTAGAACTAAAAAGCTACCTCTCTGCTACATGCTTTGTGGGTAGCTTAACATGTTGTTTGGCTCTCATGTGAGTTCAGCAACAAATTCAATTTAAATAGCACATCCCATTTTTGTCAAAGCAAATAGCTTGAATGCCTGTCTCTAGAGGAACTTCTTTGACTGAATCGTAAAAAAGTTTATTTTCTTTTGCTTTTTCCAAACATCAGTGTGAAACTTGCATTGAGACAAGGGGGGTTTAGGGTTCTTCCATAGTAAGACCTAGAAAAAATCCATATCATTCATTCATTTTGCTTTGCAACAATGGAAAGGGACTTTGTAGATGTGATTTGTATGTGGCTTTCTTATGAAATGATGACTCTGGAAGCTGATACATTCTCAGTAGCTAAAGCAACTTGACAGCTTAAGTTGAGGATGAAGAGGAAAGAATGATTACCAGCACATGACATCAATAATGGAGAAAGGAATGTTGCATATTTTATTTTGCTGCAGCCACTGGGAAAGTAATATCTCTTCTGCTATCAGATATTATCTCTCTTGCTTTGAACAATTTATCCTATAAAACGGACTGGTGGTCATGCAAAATCTGAAAGTAATATCATACCAGAATATGTTCATGCAAAACTAATAACCATATGACAGGTATCATTATCAAAATACACTAAAGCTGGAACAGCTACTCCATCCTTCAGCACAGTTCTGTTTTAAAACATGTTAAATAATTTGGCACCCTCCTCAGTTATAGCACTTTACAGAATCCCTGAAAGCCTCATTAAAAAAAAAAAAATGATAGCAGCTTCTACACAATGACAAGTCCAACCTGCTTTTACAGAACGTGTGTAGTTCTTGGGAGCTGCAGTTCAAACAATACTGGACATGCTCCAAAATGTCCAATGGAATAAAGAGACAGTCTCAGGATTTGTGGAGGGGATGAAGTTTTATTCCAAAGAGTAGCTCTACATGTTTCAGTCCTGAATAATGTATAAAAGGGCCTTCTTCAAGGGCTATATCAAGGAGGCAGAGAACAAAAACACATGAACATGCAAACATTCATTTTAAAGCCATGCTAATACAAGATGATGATGATGATGATGATGATGATGATGATGATGATGATGATGATAACACATTACACTGATTACTTACTCGGTACTTCTAATTTTTAGAAGTCTCTAAAAATATGTGTTCAAGATTAATCCTGTGTCTAGTGACATGTCATATATGGAATAATTTTATATAAATGCATGCCAAAACATTTCAGCTATATGCATGTAATTTATAATTAGGCTGGAGGTCTCCTGCTTCTGCACATACAACATTTTCCTATGGTGGATCTCAGGATCAGAGTTTTCAACCATAGAATCCATTCAAGTTCTTTCTTTCTTTCTTTTTTTTCTTTTCAATATGCTCCAACCATCGGTTGTGGGAGGCATTTGCAAAACCCAAACCTAATATATTTCGTAGAGTACAAAATGATCTACCAAAGAAGTGTCAGACTTATTATATCTAATATTGTTCAGATATTCACCCATCTGGAATTTAGGGGTGCTGAACATCTTGCCCATTACTTAGTAGCAGATGGCATTGATCATTCAGCTTATAATAATACGGTGGTGAATTGATTTAGTGTGTATTTCTTTAGGTTAATCCAATCCTCAAATTCATTCATGTTGCATACTAACCTGAAGGCCATTCATAGCATGGCCACTTACACTCCTTAAACTCACTATTTACTAGCAAGTCCTTGATATTCCTTGCTCTTTTGGAGGAAATCACAGGCATTTCTTGGTATCCACTCATGTTCTGAAAAATGTGCCGGTTCTTTTCTATGCTCCCCCATAAACTGTTTGTCTCATGATTAAATGTTAAATTATACTTTAACTGAGTAGAAGATAGTTCTTTCTGTTTTATCAGAAGGTCAGTGCATCTTCTCTGGCATGCTTTATAAAAGCTGTTATCTACTATTGCCCTTGGATATCCTCCGTCTATTAATTATTTCCTCACTGTGCAAGGTTCACAACAGCTGTGTGATTTATGTCATCTGATGCCCCTGTAATGAACACTATTTGAGCAAGTTTTTTCCCCCATGGTACAGTTACATCTTAATCTAAGAAAATAACCATATGGGAGATTTTGCTTGAGCATGCTACGGTAAAGCGCCATATTTAGAAGGTCAAGTATCTCACTCAGTGATGTTTCATACCCAGATTGGATGAAGAGTCTTTCCATCATTTGTTGACTGGGTTGCCAGGGCAGATCTCTTGCATTCTCCACCCCATTTGATAAGAAATTACAGATGAACCCTGTTGGAGATGGGTTTCCTAGGCAGCCGCATTCGTAATAATTTCTGAGAGTATCATCTCTAGACCTCATTTAACCAGTTTGCTGAACAAATATCAAGGGGGACATTGTTACATGCTTAGCTGACATCAGGATAAATTGCACCCATGGCATTCTCACGATCTACTATATTAATCCGATACCTTTTTACAACAAAATGGTATAAATGGTTATTTGAAGATTTCTGTTCAAATGCCTGGGGATTGTAGTCAGTTTAATTATTCTAGGTATTACTATGTTGTTTGGGGAAAAATGGCTTTCTTCCTCAAATCACAATTAGGATCATAGTCTGTAACTCGGACTTCTATATCTACAATGAGGTGCTTTCGCATTGACCAGGTTGTTGCTGTTGCTCTATTTCTAATAGCAAAATGAACTGTGGAAAATAAAATTGCCTAAGTGCACCCTCTTATCCATTTGTTTTAAAAAACCTCAGTCAGTTAAAGATATTTGCAACATATGTAATTGTGACTGACTATATTGTACAAAAATTGTACAATCAGCATTTCCACCCATACACTGACTACCACCATGTTTCATGGAATTGGCTTAGGTGGGATTATGTAAAGGGAAGATCTACTTCACAGAGCTACCATTTATTCTGTTTTAGATATTTACTTTATGTACTTATTTTATTTTTTTATTTTAGATATTTATTTTATGTTTTCCTTATCTAATGCCATCACTAAGAAGGGATTCATGAAGGCATTTATTATTTTATTTAAAACATTTTATCCTGTCTTGGAAATAAATAAGCCCTATTCATAACAACACATTAGGTAGGAATTACTGAATGAGGCTCTATCCATAGCTGCCTTGTTCCTCTGAAGGTACCTCTCCAGTTCACTGCTGATTTTCTCTTGTATTTCCCAATAAATGGATGGGCATTTTGAAGTAAGCCAGGAAGAGAGACTGATAAAAAGCAGGTGACTTTCTGTACATAGAAAGGGTATGTGGAGGCACGAAGTGAGACGGTGCAAGAGATGCATGAAAGGGGATGGTCTGTGAACAGAGATGCATGTGTGAGAGAGTCATGTGAATGGTAGAAATGGTGGGGTAGTGACAGTGAGTGCGGGGCCGCTAGAGGTAGGCCCAGAAGACACAACCCCCTTTCCTGCTCATACACTTGCTAGATAGCGTGAGTGAACACCACGGTTTAGAGTCCTCTGAGCATGAGGATGAACCTGCGAATTTTAAAAATCAACATGCAAATTCACTGTCAGACTATGTTGGTAATGGCAGATGCTAGTGGTAGTTGCTGTTATACTGTCATTTCTTAGCATAATTATCTTACTTTTAATTTCCTTAGGAATATTTGTGTAAACTACAGATGGGGAACTGGCAAAGATGGGAAAATAGCCAAACTGGCAAAGATAATTCATCAATGCCTGCAGTTTTTAGAAGAGGCCAGATTATTTTGTTTGCAAACTTATAAACCTATTTAAAAAATATTTCTACAGACCAGTTTTGAAAACCAAGTCTACATTCAGAATACACATTTCACTATAACCTGAAGGCCTAACAACAAAAAATCACTAACATGCCCTTAACCACAGGGGCTCAGGCAATACACACTGATGCTCAAGATTATGTCTGTACTGACAAATCTGAATTATCAGTGTTGCTGGCTTATTGAGCATCAATCTTACTTCATCGCTCTTGACTATATCTTGGGACTATATCTGGCTCAGTTAGAGATGACCCAAAGTAGAACCTTCAGCATCATGATTTCCCTTCTATGGAACTCCCTGCCTCTGGAAGTCAGGCAAGCACCAACATTGTGTTGTTTCCAGTGTCTGATGAAAACAGCTTTATTTCAACAAACTTTTATTGCTCAGTCATGGTTGTTATTAGTATAAGGTTTTTTAAAACTTTAATATGGTATTTTATTCCTTTCCTCCTTTATTGTTCACTGCCCTGAATCTGTTCTGATGCAGAACAAAATTGAAAACAAAACAAAACATGCAATCTTATGCTGACAATCAACAGACTTGGTTTTATCTGTCTTGAGTGTTTCTGACACAAAAATGTATCTTTGAAAATTTTGCCATAATATCACTTCCATTTGGCTTGCATACTTTGTTGTAAGAAATGGGCATTTCAAAAATCAAACTATTGCTGTGTATGGAATAGAAGAAGAAGATATTAGCTGTCTACCATCTCCTAATTTTGATATAGTTGGGCTGTAACCCTATGGCTATGAGTCAGGGTTTAGATTACCACAGGACTGGTCAGAGGGGGAACTGTGACCCCAGAAATACAGTCCAAGGTCAGAGCTGGGAATCTGCCCTCACAAAGAACATGGAAAGATATGCACTCGCCATCCAAGTCTTCTGCAGGGCAGAAGTGTGGAGGCAAGCTTTGACAGAGTTCAAAGGCTTACCCAGCAGCCACACTGGATTGTGCTCTTCATAAATTTAATTTGTAATTCATGAAAAAGTGGTCAAAGGCTGGCAAGTTTATTTTTCCCAGTTGACCACCACACCTAACCTTAGAAACATACACCAGAATTTATAATAGATTCCACAGCACAATTCATTCTTTGATTTTTTTTCCTTTGAGAGCACATAACAAGTATAAGATCCCCAAGGTAACTCATAATCTGCATAATGTTCTTAATTGAAAATATTTTCTACAATATTGCTTAACCTTAGAACAATAGCATTTGTACATTATATGCTATGCTTGCTCATGTGTTCACACACATTCACACATAATAAATCCATTCTCTGTTTTGAGCAATGCCTATTAATATTGGGAAAATAATGGAGTTTTTTGCTGCTTTGATTAGGTGCAAAATGCTGACAATTATACTATAAATGCTATTTGCATATGGTTCTTTACCTTGTTTACTGTAAATCCCATTGACTGTGCAAACATTTCTTAGCAAGCCAAAGTAATTATGTGTTACCTACTAAGTATTTTGTTCCAATTATCTAACTTAATACCTCTCTCAAAAATATACCAGTCACTTTACCAATCTGAGCATTTTTCTCCCTTCCTTAGGGCTTTTTCAGAATATTGTACTGTTCACATTGTTCTGGCTTAATAGACTTGCTAGTAAAGTCATATTGTTTCCTGATATAAATGAAGGAATGAACTGCCAGAATTTTTATTTTTCTTATATTTATGGCAGGCCATTTTGTTCTTTTAGCAACCTGTATGATGATCTGTCCCAGAGAAGCATTTGCTTAGTTACTTGCTTTGTCACGTTTGACAGCCATAGTGTTTTTATACTCCTGAATTCAATTGCCCCCACTGAATTCCAAGGGAGTTTATTTTTTATGTTATAGCAAGTAGGGAACAATTCAGATATTTAATTCTGTAAGAAAGCAGTAGTACATAACTTCATCATTTGTCAACACCAGTTTGAATTCTGTCAACTTTCCAATAAAAATCTATGTACCTCTGGAAGATGTTGTAGAAAGCTGGATTTTAAAGATTATGCTGGATTAACAATGGTGATATTCCTTGGCATACACACACAGGACACGTTTACAAAGATCTTCTCAAATTGGGCAGGCCAAGGGTAATCTCTTCTCTTCTGATACGTCTACAACAAGAAGAAAACTATGGAGTACTCAAGAGAACAAGCTCCAATCAACAACCATGTGCATTTAGTAAACAATATGATCAAATTAAGCAAGATGCATTTATTTTGTATGAAGTGAAGTGAATATAAAATCTAAACCTGCTCCTATTATAGAGAACATAAAATAAGCTATTAACATCCATAAAGACAAAATTTTCACACCAGATAGCTTTTACGATCATATACCTTGAATTGACATGATCCAAATTTATAATGTCCACTTTAATGCAGTGCTGCAGCTTTCACAGGGACAAGGGTACTTAGTACATTCACAAAAGATGCAACAAAACCCCAGGAAGATGAAAGTGTGCTACTAATAGCAGGAATAGCCCATGCATGGCGAAGGCTGACTCAGGCCTGCCCACTGCTTTCTGCTATTCCAACTTTTGGCAGGTGGGGAGAGGATGGGATTTTCTTTCTGACCACTCCTGTTTTTCTGAAAGTGTACGCAGGAGTCCTCAAACCTTTTAAATAGGGGGGCAGTTCACTGTCCCTCAGACTATTGGGGCGGGGGGGGTGGATTATAGTTTGAAAAAAATATAAATGAATTCTTATGCACACTGCACATAAAAGCAATAGAATATTTAAAATTTATTTATTAAAACATTTTTATGCCGCCCCATTCGCCGAAGCCTCGGGGCGGCTTACAACAATTAGTTAAATAATTATAATTAAAAATATAAACATTAAAATAAAATACATACAATATAAAATAAGCCGCCTTGCCAGATAAAATTCAATAATATTAACATTTAAAATGCTGCTTAAATAAAAAGGTCTTCGCCTGGCGCCGAAAAACAAATAACAACAGCGCCAGGCAGACCTCTCTGGGGAGCACATTCCATATCTTAGGCGCCACCGTAGAAAAAGCCCTCCTCCGAGTACCCACCCTCCTAATTTCTTTCACGGAGGGTTCCCGGAGAAGGGCCTCTCCCGCAGATCTCAAGGGGTGGGCGGGCGTATATGGATGTAAGCGCTCCTTCAGGTAACCAGGACCCAAGCCGTTTAGGGCTTTATAGGTCATCACCAACACCTTGAATTGGGCCCGGACTTCAGTGGGAAGCCAGTGAAGCTGATGGAGAACTGGAGTCATGTGAACATAACATCCAGTCCCTGTCAGCAGCCTGGCAGCTCTATTTAAAATGAAGAACAATTTTAATCAACATAAACTTATTAGTATTTCAATGGGAAGTATGGGCCTCCTTTTGGCTAATGAGATGGTCTGATATCTTCCAGTGTGATATCTTTTATCTCTGTGCTTCTGACCATGGGGTTTTCATGGCCAGGATACTGGAGCGGGTTGCCATTTCTTTCTCCAGTGGGTCACCTTTTGTTAGAGCCCTCTGCTATGGCCTGACCATCTTGGGTGTCCCTGCAAGGCATAACTCATAGCTTCATTGCACTACAGAAGTCTATTTAGACTATGCTAACGCCTTTGATTGTGTAGATCACAACAAATTGTGGCAAGTTCTTAAAGAGATGGGAGTACCTGACTATCTTATTTGTCTCTTGAGAAACCTATATGTGGGTCAAGAAGCAACAGTGAGAATTGGACACGGAACCACTGATTGGTTCAAAATCGAGAAAGGAGTTCAGCAAGGCTATATACTGTCATGCTGCCTATTTAACTTATATGCAGAGCACATCATGAGAAAGGCTGGGATAGATGAATCACCAGTTGGAATTAAGATTGCCGGGAGAAATATCAACAACCTCAGATTTGCAGATGATGCCACTCTAATGGCAGAAAGTGAAAAGGAACTAAAGAGCCTTTTGATGTGGGTGAAAGAGGAGAGCACAAAGTTGGCTTGAAACTCAACATCAAGAAAACTAAGATCATGGCATCCAGTCCTATCACTTCCTGAAAAATAGATGGAGAAGAAATGGAGATAGTAACATATTTTATTTTCCTGGCTCCAAGATCACCACAGACAGTGACTGCAGCCAAGAAATTAAACCTAGACCGCATATGAAAAAGCAGAGACATCACACTGTTGACAAAAGGATGTATAGTCAAGGCTATGGTTTTCCCAGTTGCAATGTATGGCTGTGAAAGTTGGACCATAAGGAAGGCTGAGCACAGGAGAATTGAGGTCTTTGAATTGAGGTGCTGGAGAAGACTCCTGCGAGTCCCTTGGACCGCAAGGCGATCAAACCAGTCAGTCCTACAGGAGATCAACCCTGACTGCTCTTTAGAAGGCCAGATCCTGAAGATGAAACTCAAATACTTTGGCCACCTAATGAGAAGGAAGGACTCACTGGAGACGACCCTAATGCTGGGAACAATTGAAGGCAAAAGAAGAGGACGGCAGAGGATGAGGTGGCTGGATTGAGTCACTGAAGCAATTGGTGCAAGCTTAGGTGGACTTCAGGGGATGGTGGAGTACAGGAGAGCATGGATGAATGTTGTCCACGGGGTAGTGATGGGTTGGATGTGACTTTGCTAAACAACAACAACAACAACATTCCTCACCACTTGTGTCTGTGCTAGAAGGTCATTCATTACTGGTGACTGAGCTTCTGAAGTGCATGTGGAGAAGCAAGGAAATGGTAGGATATGTGGTACATTTTATTTTTATAGTGTGAAATAGTGCTGTTTGAATGGTTCACAGAAATTACAAAGCATAACATACCAATTTTAAAACTGTTTAAATAGTTTAAAAAGTTAGTGTGAAACCCTGGGACCTCATTAATCCACTGCCATTAATGTTGTTTTTCAGTTGCCAAGTCATGCCTGACTCTTTGCAACCCCATGGACAACATTCTTTCAGGTTCTCCTGTCCTCCACCATCCCCCAGAGTACACCCAACCCCACACCCACCTCTCCAGTGACCCCATCCAGCCACCTCAACCTCTGCCGTCCCCTTCTCCTTTTGCCTTCAATTGTTTCCAGCATCAGGATCTTTTCCAATGAGTCCTTCCTTCTTATTAGGTGGCCAAAGTATTTGAGCTTCAGCTTCAGTATGTGACCTTCTAAAGAGCAGTCAGGGATGATTTCCTTTGGAATTGACTGATTTGATCTCTTTGCAACTGCCATTAATACCCCATCATGGATGGGTTGTGAACTGTTCTGAGAGTGTTACGCTAATTTGAACAGTATAGAAATACTTTAAATAAATAAATAACTCTTTCTGAGAAGGACAGTATTACCAATGCTGTATTAGAGGACAGTATTACCAATGCTGTGAAAAGATGACAATGTGGACATCAGGTGTTATTTAAAACATTTGTCCGCTAGCCAATTGTGCCACAGCACCTCTGGGTGGTTCACAATCACAAGATAAAACACAATAAAAGACAAATGCAACAAATTAAGAATAGAACAAAAGATAGATAAAACACTGGCAGAAATATAGAACAGAGGTCTAATGGCATTAATTATTAAAATGTTTTTTTTAAAAGGCAGTTTTAAAGAAGGCATCAGGCGTCTCACCTGGGGGGGGTTGCCTTTTGTATTTTATTTAAAATTGGTTCTCTATGCTGTGGTGCTATTTCAGATGTTTTGAAAGCACAACTTTGCATTCTTATACATTTATAATTTTTATTAACACTCCCTAACCAAATGCTTATTGCTTAAGATGAATTAGTTTCTATTGTGAGTTTTATTTTTAATGCAAATGGAAAGTATGCAGAAATTATTTTTAATATTGTGTCTTAAACATTCTAATTTTATATATTTTAAAATATTTTGGGGCATCATGTTCTGTTTGCATCGTTATAAAAACAATCTGGCTTGGAGACTACTCTGAAGTTACGGCCATATTTTAGACTAACTCTAACCTAAAGAGACTTACCACAAATAGAGAACTGATCAGCAAACAGGTGGCTAACCAAGGAGCTACAGCAAAAAGAGAAACACAATCTTCCCCATACCATAACATCTCTCGAGCTTTTAAGATCATTCATCCTTCATGCCCGTTTATTCTGCTTCTATCAGATTAGCCTGCCAAGTCAAATGCCAATTAGTGCCAATCATATTTATGGACTGCTCTGATGTGGATGATGACTGACCTCCTAGGAAATAACAATTTAAGACCATCAAATTTTCTTGGTTCACTTCCCAGATACCTTCACGGTAACAATTATATTAGCGTAAAATATATTCATTTTAAAAATATTTTTTTAAAGAAATCATTTACAAGAGAATATGCACATACACTGCTTGCT
Source organism: Varanus komodoensis (assembly GCF_004798865.1). NCBI lineage: Eukaryota > Metazoa > Chordata > Lepidosauria > Squamata > Varanidae > Varanus > Varanus komodoensis. The sequence continues at coordinate 49,201,630 of NW_025336087.1, forward strand.
ATAGTACTATTTAGATTATATTACTAACTCTAATTCAATATCTGCTTCAGAATTCATGAGGCATGACATGGAGTAGATTATGCCTTTACTGGACCAACTTCTTCTGATGAAAAATATGGAATGTTTCATCCCATCCGTGGCAGGCACTAAGTTAATTATTTTCGTATCTACCTTAGCAGGCAGAAACCACAATTCTGAATTCATTTGCCACATGGAAACACAGAACACTATGGAAAAAAGGTTTTTATATTATGTTCTGAATGCTTAGTAAGCTTCCCCCGCTAGATGACATTCCAGTACGTTCCATTGTTGGGCATTAACCCCAGATATCTAGATATCTAGGTAGATAACTCTAGATATCTGGGAACCAGGGTATACTGAAAACAATGGTGAATTATAATTGCAGTCTTGCCATTGATACAGCATTTCTATACTGCCTTTTAAAGGGAAAAAATGTGTTATATCACATTGTTTGCAGAATTGTGTAAAGAAGATGGCCATTTTGTTCTCTCTTTCCTTAAGTCAACACTTGTTTATCTTGTCATATTTAGATTCAGTTTGATTTACGTGAGGCGTTTTTTTGTTCTATAAGAAAAGAAATAAATCCGTTCTTCAAACACTCAAGGAGGTAGAATCTATGTAAGCAGCAGAGCTTACAATAAGTGACTTCAATTGAGAGAAAGTAGCACAGGGAGACCTTGCCATGCATAACTTAGCAGCCCATATCCAGAGGTGTCTAAGCTCCACTTGAATCAATGCATATTGCATAGCTGGCTGGGGAATCTGGAATTGTGGAACTTTCTTCTGTCTAAACGTTTCTTCTCTCTAAACCTAAATTATGTTTAAAACACACAAATAACTGAGTTTATGTTGTATATTTTGAAATTGGGCCCTGTCACATTCCTGATATTATTTTTCAGGGCTGTGAAGCCCCGGAGTCCCTGATCCAGACACAGGAAACCCAATCTACTTCCCTCTCCCCAAAGGGAAAGGGGCTGAGAGTTGCAGCAGCTTTGTTTGAGTCCTAATTTTCCTCCCGGCACCTTGAACACTGGAGTTGCAGCATCCCTGGGGCAACTCAAGGTGTCCGAAATGATAGCTTGAGTGTGGCTGTGATGTCACTGGATAACACATTTTGAGTTAAGCCTTGGCAGCTTGCCAGCCCACCTTGTATGTGCCACTTGCATGCCATCCAGATATGCATGATTACCTTGCCAGCATGCCTTGTAATCTCCAAATCCAGCAAAAGTGGTTGGAGTTTTTGGGTGCTTTGTGAGTACTCGCAAGGAACTATCCCCTCTGGTTGTGACATGACTTAGGGTAATTAGGCAAATCTGTTTGGCGAGTGATCGACACTTGAAGGGAGGATAACAGGCCACTGTGGCCAAGGAATCACCTTGTTATTATGCAGATCAAGCCACAGAATACATTTGTTGCTGTTTAGTCGCAAACTGGTGCCCGATCTGTCACAACCCCATGGACAACATTCCTCCAGGCTCTCCTGCCCTCCACCATCCCTGGGAGTCTACCCCATACCCACTGTCCCAGTGACTCCATCTAGCCACCTCATCCTCTGCCGACCGTTCTACTTTTACTGTCAATCATTCCCAGCATCAGGGTCTTCTCCAGGGAGTCCTTCCTTCTCATTAGGTGGCCAAAGTATTTGAGTTTCATCTTCAGTATCTGGCCTTCTAAAGAGCAGTCAGGGTTGATCTCCTCTAGGACTGACTGGTTTGATTGCCTTGCAGTCCAAGGGACTCGCAGGAGTCTCGCCCAGCACCTCAGTTCAAAGGCCTCAATTTTTTGGTGCTGAGCCTTCCTTATGGTCCAACTTTCGCAGCCATACATTGCAACTGGGAAAACTATAGCCTTGACTATACACACTTTTATTGGCAGAGTGATGTCTCTGCTTTTTAGTATGCTGTCTAGAATTGCCATAGCTTTCCTCCCCAGGAGCAAGTGTCTTTTAATTTCTTGGCTGCAGTCACCATTTGCAGTGATCTTGGAGCCCAAGAAAATAGAATCTGTCACTACCTCCATTTCTTCCCCATCTGCTTGCCTATATATGCCTATATACAGAATACATAGTGGTTATTATTAATTATATTAATATCCAAAATATACAGAAAGATAGGCCAGTTAATACATGTATAAGAAATGGTTTATTTCAGCTTAAGCTTATACAATTTGCTTCTGTGTGAATGTCTATGGTTTGGGGGATAGAAGAGGTAAGAATATATAGGACAACATAATCCTGTTATACGTAATGCATCTGAAGAAGTAGCCTCTTGTCTTTAAGGTGCTAGGAGTCACCTTGTGATAGTCTCCTGAAGATGCAAAAATGCCAACAATAAACTTCTTCTCCTTCTTGAGCAATGACTGCACATGTGTAATATAAATGCAGACTCTTTGCCAAGTTGAAGTGTGAGCACGGAAAGGAGGAGGGAGATGCATCTCTAGAATATGATTTATATACAGCTATTGCTGGACAAAATGTTATGTAATGAATTGTTCTATTGGTAGAATACTTTACTTTCCTAAATTCTGAGTGCATGCACAGGATTATCTTTCATCCCTCTGGATCATTTACTGAAATTAGAGAAATTCTACAGTGATGATACTATTCCTACACATTTTCAGTTCAGTTCCCTAATAATAATAGGGTGTAGTGTGGTGTAGTGGTTAAGAGCATGGGACTGGGGCTCAGAGGATCCGGGTTCTAGTCCCCGCTCGGCCATGGAGCCAACTGGGTGACTTTGGGCCAGTCAGACTCTCAGACCAACCTACCTCACAGGGTTGTTGTGGGGATAAGATGTAGGAGGAGAATGATGTAAGCTGCCTTGAGACCTTTGTAGGAAAAAGGCAGGATACAAATGGAATAAATAAATAAAATAATAGACAATCTATGCATAAAATGTATTTTTGTACAACAGTTTGGTTTTTTACATTATCAAAAGCAGTAATTTCATTCCTTATTTTAATGGTAAAGGGGTATTCAGGGCATTTGTAATCTGCATTCATTACTTTTAAAATGAGAGATTTTAAAAGTTTTTATTCCTGATGAGAAACACTGTGGAGAATATGAATTGGATGTCTGTCTTACATAGGAAGCTTACATAGGAAGCTACTTTGTTGTGACATATTTTCTTGTTCAAGCTACATAAGAGGAAAGGTTAGAATTTTTTTTAAAGAATTACTAATAGTAATGCTCTGTACCTGTGCTTGATTTACTATGTAAGACTTTGCATAAAACAAGGTGAGGTACTCATACAGGGCAGTTTATTAGAAATAGTTTACTGGAATTAAGTTATACTGCACACAAATTCTAATTTCTAGAAACCAGAGAAGCATTGCACAAACTGGGTGGTGGGTATGTGTCAACATTGTAGAATTAGTGTTTGCTGATGTTGATTTTGTTTCTATGAACTCTGCTGGTGCCGGAGGTCAGACTAGATGGCCCGGGAGGCCTCTTCTGACTCACTCTGTTTCTATGTTTCTATGCATTACCCAGCCTAATCCCACTAAAACATTTGTTGTGTTTGCTGTGTGTCTGTTGATTTTTTCAAATTGACTTAACATTTTTAAGAAGATATATTTAAATTATAGAACGATAGTCTAGTTTCTGAGTCCTTGCTCATCAATTTGGCAAAAAATGTCCAACATATAAAAACTCTCATACAACCAAAGGACAGGCCATATAAATAATACATGACCAGTAAACTCACTAAAGCACATGTTTGACAATTTGGACAAGATGCTCCAAGAATCCAGTCCTGTGGTTGGTTCCAGAGGCTGGTATTAGGAGATTTCTGCTTTGTCCCACAGCTGTTCAACTTTGGGGAGATCAGTAGTATGTGCTGTCCCCTTGCAGTTTATCTTCTATAAGTAACAGCTGGACAAAACATCACGACTTTTGGAGTAGGCCGTCATGAGCATGCTGGTGATACCACGGCTGTTTCCTCCTGTCATCAGTCTGTGTGGCTGTGCAGGTTCTCTTAGGTGCTATAATGGGGTGGATGAGGCTAATATATAAAAACTGAATCTCATATGGATGGAAGCTTGTTGTGAGCCGCCCCGAGGCTTCATTGCGATGGGGGCGGCATAAAAATGTTTTAAATAAATAAATAAAATAAAGCTTGATTGATGGTCCCCAGGTCTGGGAACTGAATAAATAGGCTGCCCTGCTCCACCTGAAGGAGCAAATACTTGGCCTAGATATGCTCCTTAATCCATTGTTATCACTTGAGTTTCAAGTAGCTTTGATGGCATGGAACACCTTTAGCCAGCTTCAACTGGTCTGTGTTGGGAATGAAAGGGGAAGTTATTCTTGGCTCATGTCCCAAGGCAGATTTGGATTCTTTAGACAAGGAGCAGCCCTGGGAACCAGAATCATCAGGCATTAAAATAAAAGAAGCAGAGGGGCTTATCTCAAGGGCACCCTCCACAGTTGTTCAGGCAGACATCGAGAATAGTCAGGAGTTTCAATTGCAGGGAAGGGGTGTGTGAGAAGAACTCCTGCAGCCAGCCAAGCTGGGTACAATGCTTGAGCCCATAACACAATGTCAAGAGAGACAGCAAAGAAGAGACTTGTCCATTTCCAAAAGGATTCTCCCAGAGGGAGGTAGCCCAAGGATACTCAAAAGACGGGTTCGTGGAAGTAGTTGGTAGATTGGGTTCAACAAACCATTCTGTGCCTGCTCAGAGAATGATTCTTTGCTAGTTGTGCTTAGTGGAAGTGCTTTGGAGAATAAAGCACTTTTTCTAAAGAAAGGTCTGTTGTTTTGGATGTGTGAAGGGGGAAACCTAGCCCTCAACAGCCTGCCAGCTAGGACCATTCCTAGGTAGGGATAGTTTGGCTGCAGTAGTTCATGCACTGACCACTTTTCATAGATTACTGGAGCATTTTCCTTGTGGGGCTTCTCTTGAAGATGACATGGAATCTGCAACTAGTGTAGAATGTGGTGGTTAGTCTGCTCTTTAGGAACTGGATGCAATTATCGGGAATCCATGTAACACATAAATGGAAAGAACAAAATATGGCATGGTTAATGGTTGTCAAGGCAAAATACTGCCTCACCCACCACTCATGATAATTCTCAAGACTCCCTTTACCTGAAAGTAAATATGATTCTTCAGATCCTGGATGGAGTGATATACCTATCCTGGATAGTGGATATTGAAACACCATGGATACATGAAATCCCATCAGCTACCTACCATTTTCTCTAATTTGTATTTAAAACAAGGCTTGCAACAATGTTTTTGAATTCAAGAGACAATACTGAGTAGAATTTCTGGGACTGGGGGAACAGCGGTGGAGCAGGGAGACCAGTTTTTCAGTAAAACTTATCACTAGATGGAAATCTCGAGGCTGCTACCTTGGAAGGATCTGTGCACAAGCTGTGCTGCAGACAGACCAGCTCTGATGGGTATATGCTGGCTGGAATGGCTCTCCTTTAAAGCCAGCTGCTCTGCAAAACAGGCCAACGTTGGCTGCCTCGTGAGACTGTCAAAACCACTGCTGAGAGTGTGCATGTAAGCAGGAAATCTGGAGAGAATGTAACAGAGTTTGTTTGGGTGCTTTTGCTGCAGAGCTCTGTAATTTACTGAGAACAGTTATGTCTAATTGGACTCAACATTACAATGACTGACTGAATACTATTCATTGCTTGCCTTATTACCAAGAGGTTATTTTACCAACTAGCGTTTAAAACTTCCATTATTCCCTCATTTTTATTTCCATGTGGATCAGGCTTACCACCAACAGTTTTAACCAAACTGTTAAAACTGTGCGGAAAAAAATAGGATTGTGGGAAGGGAGTACTGCACACAGAATGCTTAATACTAAAGTCTGCGACCACAGTGCAATGTGCTTCAAATGTGCTGGCAGCCCACAGGGTAGCAATGTGGTCCCTGAAACCATTCTATTTGGTTGCTCAAGACCTTGTTGAAAATGCTTTCCAGTTGTAAAAATCATTTTCCTTTTGGACTGTTCCTGGAGGCATGCAGTCAACATATGTGAGTGAAGCCTTCATGACTGTAACTTTATTTTTCTTTCTGTAGTCATACTATTTCTCATTCTATAGTAAGAAAGATTGCTAAGTAGAATTACTGTGGGCTTGCCCATGATATCCTTGCTGCCTACCCTGACCCCCTGGACCATTGTTTGAGAATAGAATGGCTCCTGAAGCTAGAGAAACTTTAGGATCTGTTGAGTGTGTGCCCTACAGAAGACTACTGCAGCATGTAGCAATGCTGTTTATAACCATTGTGCATAGTAATGGACAAAGAGCTAATTGGAAAGCAGAAGGTTTCTGCTTGCCTGTGAAGCACCCAATATTCGTCAGAAATGCAAATCAAAACCAGGATTAAAAGAAACACTTGTCTAGGTTTGTTTAGGGTATAGACAAGCAGCCAGCCAGATGCCCCCTTATCCCAGTTTTTCAAATTTAATATTAAAGAAAAATAATTTTGCATTAAATCTACAGGACAGACAAAGTAAACAGTTGCAAAGACTTCGTAATGTTCTGTCTTGAAATCATCTTTAAGCAATCAGTTTTTACATTTAGATGCAAAATACAGGCATAGATTGCCAAGATATTAAAAGCAAATGTTGTCTAATTTGCTTTGCTGAATTCCCCAGAAACAAAGTGAGCGAAGTATGAGCCAGTTCATATAGTAAAATTTGTCTATATTCACTTATTTTACTCCCTGGTAGTCCAGAGTGCCGTAGAGATTGACATGCTCATTTCCCCTGGGGGTAGGATCATGTCTGCTCCTCAGAATGATTCTCATCAGAGTAAACCTCAAACCACGGTTTGCAAGCATCCTTGTAGAAGTGGATTGGAAAACTATGGTTTGGCCACAGTTTTCTCATAGGAAGAAGGAATGCCTGGCTAAGAGGATGGGAAAAGAAAAGCCCAAGCAGTGGGGGGGGGGGGGGGGAGAAAAGGTGAGGTTCAGATGCCCAAGCATCTAGTTATCATTAGAGACTGGACACCATTAATTCTGCCCCATGCCTGTGTAGAAGAAATACTGTGATTGTGAATTAGCTTACAGTAGATGAACCACAGCTACAGCCATTGAGAGCCAATGTGGTTACAGTGTTGGACTGGGGAGCCAGAAGATCTTAGTTCTAGTCCCTATCAAGCCCTGTCGATTTTCCAGCATGGGGTACCTTGAGAGTCTGTTCTATCCCCCGTGATATTTAACATCTACATGAAACACCTGAGTGGGATCATCAGGAGTTTTGGGGTGCATTGCTATCAGTATGCTGATGACACACAGCTCTATTTCACCTTTTCATTGTCAGGAGGTGAGATTGTAGATGTACTAAACAGCTGTCTGACTGAGACAATAGATTGGATGAGGGCTAATCCAGAGAAGACTGAGATGTTGTTGGTGGGTAGTTCCTTTGGATGGATGGATGGATGGATGGATGGATGGATGGATGGATGGATG
>NW_025336087.1:49209190-49285987 GCF_004798865.1 Varanus komodoensis
CCCCCCCCTTGAAGTCGAGGGGCTCCTCAAGGCATTGGACATTACAAAGGCGCCAGGCCCTGACGGGTTCCACCCGAGAGTAAGAGTTGGCAGGGGTTCTCTCACGCCCGCTGGCCTCCATTTTTGAGGCCGCATGGAGAACGGGTGAAGTTCCAGAGGACTGGAGGGTGGCATCAGTGGTCCCAATTTTCAAAAAGGGTAGTAGAAGGGACATGGGGAATTATAGACCTGTTAGCCTTACGTCCATTGTAGGAAAAACAATGGAAAGGCTCATAATAGAGAGAGATCTAGTGATGCTAGATAGGGAAGGGAGGCTGACAGCCACACAACACGGCTTTCGCAAAAACAGGTCCTGTCAGACAAACCTTGTGGAATTCTATGACAAGGTTTCGAGATGGCTAAATGGAGGGGATGCAGCGGATGTGGTTTACCTGGATTTCAGCAAGGCCTTTGACAAAGTGCCCCATGATATCCTGGTGGAGAAACAGGAGTTTTGGGATACACCAAAGCACTGTCTGGTGGATTAGGGCATGGTTGACTGACTGAAAGCAGAAGGTAACCATTAGTGGGGAATCATCAGGATGGCAGCCAGTGACAAGCGGGGTCTCCCAGGGCTCTGTCCAGGGGCCGATCCTGTTTAATCTTTTCATTAATGACATGGAAGAAGGGGTGAACAGTCTGCTGATCAAATTCGCAGACAACACTAAAATTGGAGCAGTGGCCACAACTGAGGAGCAGGTACTCCAGATCCAAAAGGATCTGGACAGACTATGGAAGTGGGCAGGAGACAACAGGATGGCATTCAATGTGGATAAGTGCAAGGTCTTGCACTTGGGACACAGGAATAGCTGTCATAAGTACAGGTTAGGTGACAAGTGGCTGGAGAGCAGCACTTGTGAAAGGGACCTCAGGGTACTGGTTGACTGCAGGCTAAACATGAGTCAGCAATGTGATGCGGTGGTCAAGAGGGCGAACGCCACCCTTGGTTGCATAGCCAGAAGTGTGGCTTCTAGATCAAGACAGGTATTACTACCACTCTATACGACTCTGGTACGCCCACAACTGGAGTATTGTGCTCAGTTTTGGGCCCTTCATTACAGAAAGGATATAGCCAGGTTAGAGTCAGTGCAGCGTAGGGCCACAAGGTTGGTGGCCGGTTTGCAGGGGATGGGGTATGAGATGAGACCGAGGGAACTGGGTCTCTACAGCCTGGGGAAGAGGAGACTCAGAGGGGATATGTTGGCGACATACAGGTATTTAATTTATTTATGTATTTAAAACATTTCTATGCCACCCCATTGCAACAAAGCCTCAGGGCGGCTCACAAAGGATACATAAATACATAAATAATGACAATATAACATTTTTTTAAAAAATTGTTTAAAAACCCCAGGTGCATTCTCGACTAAAAATTTTAAAATCCTAATTAATTCAAATAATTTAACAATTAAAATAAGTTTTAAATAAAAAGGTCTTAGCCTGGCGCTGAAAAACAAATAACGACAGCGCCAGGCGGACCTCTCTGGGGAGCGCATTCCATAGATGGGGCGCCACCGCAGAGAAAGCGGTATGTGAGAGGATGTCACATGGAGATGGGTAGAGACGTGTTCTCCCCTGCAGAGGAAGGCAGGACGCGCTCCAACTGAGCAAAGCTCATGGAGCCAAGGTTCCATTTGGATGCCAGGAAGCATTTCCTGACAGTTAGGACCCTGAGGGTGTGGAATGGGCTTCCACGAGAGGTCGTTGAGGCCCCATCGGTGCGGGTGTTCAAGGATAGGCTGGGCGTGCACAGGGTGGGCATGTCGTGAGCGGAGCCGGCTGGAGCCGGGGGTCAGACTAGATGGCCCAGGAGACCCCCTTCTGACTCGCTCTGTTTCTATGTTTCTATGTTTACCAGCCTAGACTGCTGGCCCAGTTATGCCCCTATTTGGACATGAATAGCTTGGCTTCAGTAATCTGTGCAGTAATCTCGAAACTAGATTACTACAATACACTTTTATTTGGGCTATTCTTGCAGATGCTTTGAAAGCTGCAACTGGTACAAAATGTAGCAGCCAGATTAAAAGCCAGGACCCACAGATCTGAGCACATAAAAGCAGTTCTGGCCCACTTGCAATGACTGCTTGAATGCTTTTCAGTCCCTAGTTTCAACCTATAAAGCCTCCCAAACTGCAGTATACTTGAACTATGCTCAGCCTCTAGGATCTTCCTCCAAGTACCTCTGCCGATCATGACCTACCTGGGCTACAATCAACCCCTAGCACCGTTCTCCAGCTGCTAACTCCAAGGGAACCATAGAGGGTGGCAACACGGGAGAGTTCTTTGTCTGTGGTGGCCCCCATTTGCGGAATAACCTCCTTACTGAGGCTAGGATGGCTCCAAATTTGTCACCTTTTTGGAGCCAGGTTAAGACATACCTCTTTTCCAAGGCCTTTAAATACTTGCTTGGCCACCCAGCAGCCTGAGTGGGATTACCCATCCCTGGTGTTTCTGCTGAGTCTCTCACTGTTATTGTCTTTTTTTAAAAGCTGTTTTAAACTTGTTAATATCAATAATTTCTGCAATCTTTCCTATTGGATAAATTGCAAGCATTATGGAGGGAAAAGCTACCAGATCACAGTGTATACTCTCTAGTGTACACTGGCCCTTTTCAGTGTATAGATAAATTCAGAATTGTAAAATTGTAAAAAAGGAAGATCATTATTTTATTTTAAATGTCAGGTATTAATATAGGTTTCAGGTATGCTGCTGAAATTTGATGAGAAATTTGCATCAGCAAGTTCATGTTATATTGCTAATAAGCAACCATGGCTGTAAATTAGTGAAGCTTGAGTGTGATGAAACAAAATTGTAGCAAAGTATTTAGCTATATTCATGACATAATGAAAAGCAAGGTTATCTATTTTACATGATAGATCCCAGTGACAAAATGTAGGTGGATGACAGTCAAACTGCTTATTTGTTTCCAAGGCTGCTAGCTCATTTTAGTCAAATTTTGACCTTACTTATGCTGAACTCCCACATTAATTGCACCCTATCCAAGAAGATAGAGTGATGTCATTGGAATGATACTGGACTATAATTGTACTGAATATTTGCATAAACTCAAACACAAATTGTACCATCTAGCAAATGCAAAGCCTACTGAAATGAAGGGAGGGAACAGAATGATAGTGTGTGAGTCGGACCCCTCTCTTCTTGCCCTCAGACTCCAAAACACCAGACAGTCCTTTCCAATGCAGATCTTTGTTGACACTTCACAGCTGACAAGACAGTGTAACTCTAAATAGCCTTCTAGTAAGCTGAATGTAAATAGAGTTGAACCCAAACTGGCATGTCTTCCCAGTCCTTCCACTTTAGTCCGGCTGCAGCCCTCAGTCCCTCAGGCTGGCAGCTGTTGGTAAAGAGCCAGGCTGTGAGACCTGCACAAGCTCCTGAACTAAGTGCCTTACCTCTCCCAGTGCCTCATCATGGGGTCAGGGACAACGTAAGATAGCTGGTCTCCCATCTCTTCCAAAACAAACCTGCTTGGGGAAGTGTGGGCAGCAGCCTTGATCAAGCTTCAAAAGCCCCCTTTGATCCTCCTGCCTTCCCACTAACAATCGTCAGGTGCACTGTTTGGCCAACCGCTATATAGAAATCACTGTCATTTTTTGGTAACTAGGTTCACACAACATGGTAAGCAATGTTGGTTTATAGACTGGGGTGGTATGCTTTATTGTCTGAATCAAACAACATGTTTTGTTAATCATGGACAAGCCACTCAGGTTGGGCTCAGACAGCACAACATCCCAGCCCTACCTTATAGCCACCATGGCTTAACTTATTGTGAGAACCCAGTCAATGACTCCTGAGTTTGCAGTCAGACAGAACATGTGGGATCTGCAACAAATGTTGTTTGGATTTATAAGGGCTGCTGTTCCTTCAAGGCTTAACCATTCCCTTGAAATACTTCAGTGGCTTACGTGTTCCACATGTTTGCTTCATTCTTCTTTCTGTTTCTACTGGAAGGCTTCACAATCTCAGATTTGGACAAGAGAGGAAGTTGCCTCAGATGACAAAATCCCTAACCTACAATAACAGTTTAAAATATACCAGTTAAAGTACACTGTTAAAAATAATTTTGACAACAATAAGAACATGAGCCAATCCGTGCTGGTTTATATCAGTGGTCTATCCGGTCCAGCATTATGTCCACACAGTAGCCAAACCAGCTGCCCACAGACACCCACACGCAGGCTCTGAGTGCAACTGCACCTTCCTGTTCACATTCACCTGCCACTGGTACACATAGGCAAATAGGCTTTGCTACTGGAAGCAGCATGTAGCCATCAGGAATAGTAGCTGTTGCTGGCAATAAACAGGATACAAAAATATTAAAATGGAACAACAGCATGATTCATTATGCTTAATAACATGTCAGAGAGGGCCTCTTTAAACAAGTGTGTTTCAGGAGGTAATAAAAACATACCATGTTTTCTGCCTCCCAGACTGCATGAGGGTTGCAGGGTATGGGAATGGGAACCACTATTGAAAAGGCTGCATTCTAAGAAGTCATATGTTGATGTTTTTGTCTCTAAATATCTTAAAGGTTGGCTGAGTATATGGAAGGACAGGCAGGCTGCTAGGTATGTCCCTGCCTCTCTCCACAGCTTGTGGCAGGCCCTTTGCCTGGTACTGGAGGCTGTAGAAAAGCAGTGGTTGAGGTAAGAAAATAGCTTAATAGTCCATCAAGTACCAAAACACATGTGTGTTTGCTTTACCCCTCCATGTTTATTCATGGAACAGTGGTGCTCTCTTTTTGTTTTTGTTTTTGTTTAAGTACTTCTGGAAAGCTCTGGATTCCACCCAAGGATGTTGATGCTTCTGTCTTATTCTACAGTGGCCTTCATTTTGCCTTCCAACATTCTGGCACAGGGAGCTGATTTCAATATTAGAGGAAATGATGATGAGCCACCCCTTCGTTGCCAACTCCCAGGAGCCATCATGAAAAACAAACCTGCAGCAGGGTTTGGGCAAAGTGAGGAAATATGGAGCTTGAGCAGCAGTTCACAGTTAATTCACTGTGCCAGAATAAAATACAATATGTACAGTACAGCCTGAAAGAGAAGGCCATTGTGATGGAGGGCTGTTGTGATAAAGGCAGAAGCAGATGGAGAGCAGTGGTTAATAGAGCAGTGAAAAATAGTGTGCCCAGATCTGAAAGCAATTCATAGCGAACTGTGCAGTCTCTAAATCATCCCAGGCATTCCAGTCTTTATTTCAGCACTCAGTAGTTTCATATTAATGTTACATAAGAAGCACACCACATATAAATGACCTATTGGGCTTGCTTTTGCAGTTAGCAGCCTCCTCAGAGAACTGCCCATACTGACCAAGAACTGACCAAGCTCTATAGAAGTAGCAAGAACAAAACAACAAATTCCCAAACAACTGCTGGCTCCTAAACATTTCAGGGAGAAAAGACATTTCATTCAGTCAGTCATGAAAAGAATTTCAGGACTGACATCCCATAAATTTAAATAAGAGGGATGCATCCAAGCCTCCACATTGCTTTTGTTTATTGGAAAAGCAATATAAAGAGTTGAATTCAACTGCTGTGTCTAATTTCTTTTCCCTACTGAAGGGATACTGCATATTTGGAGTTTTTGTGAGGATTATTTTTTCTTACACTCTAGACAGAAGGTAGATGTTTTGAACTTCAGCTTCCAGCTTTCCTGACCATTAGCCTTGCTGGCAGGGGCTTATGGGAAATAAAGTACAAAAATATGGAGACCTACCTTCCGCCCACCATTACCCAAGACCAAAGACTAATATGTTTAGACTGCTATTACTTAGGGTGATTCCTTGGAGTGTCAGGCTTTTGAAAAAGTTGTAGCAGGTATAGCGAGAGTGAAGTTACTGCAAATGAACTTGTGGTCCCATGACATTTCAGACACCCGCCCCCTTCATTGTGGGCAGTTTGGGTGGCCATCTGCTCAGTCCCAGAGCAGGCTGGTTGTTTGTTTGGGCTCCTTTATGACTGTGGAATAGGAAAGCTATTAAGGGAGTTTGGTGGGATAGCTAACTTGGGAGTATCCATTCCCCACACCCTCTTAGGAAGGTGATCAACTGCCTCTAAGAGGTGCCCTCCCCATGGCTTTCACTGTAGTCACTATGCCAGATCAGCAAGTAGACTCTCAGATCATCTGCAGGCTGTGCCTCCTGTGTGGCCAAACTTACGAAAGCAAGTCATAAATTTCTGAAATGTTTTATTGTCCACAAACATGCAGGTGGAAGGAATGGTGCCATTTCCCTGCTGTTGCTGCTACCCACACTTCATGGTTGAGGGTGTTCCCAGCCCCCTAAATGGTGATTAATACTGGCCCAACTAGATCAAGAGAGAGCTTCCTTCTGCACTTGCAGCTCTGTTCATTTCTGGTAGTTCTCTGGATATTGTTGTGCCTGCCAGTTCCAGTTGTGAAATCTTGTCAAGCTTGCCTGTGTGTATGCAGTTCTGATTTTGGTTCCACTCACTGACTTTTCTGTTCTTTGTGCCCTTTTCTTCACAGTAAAGTCCTTCTCTTCTGTGTCTCTTTCTCCTTTGCCTTCTTCCCGATGAACATCTCTTTTGCCTTCTCTACTAATTTTTCTTTCTTTGGGTTTCATCCAAAATCTCTCCCCTCTGGTTTAGCTCACCAGCTGATATATGAGATTGATCTCCACTCCCTTAGCAATACCTGTTTGGTTGTTTACACTCTTCTGTCACTGGGTTCCTTTCTCTGCAACTGATCATTTAACTACTTCCTTGGTCACTTTCTCCAAACCTGCTTGCCTTCTGTCATGTTACTCAGCAGTTGCAACATCATTCTTTTTATTAACTGTGCAGAGGTGACTTTCCTTTTCCAGAGAAGCATAAAAAAGAAAAGAAACATAGCTGCATATATTTCTTTGTGGCTCATCTTCCTCTCCACTCCATTCACTTGACTTTTTGCTATAGGTCTAAAGAGATTGAACTAATATCTTCTGTATATAGAAACTGTTCTTGGGGGTGGGATTATGTTTTCCCTCCACTTTCCCTCCACTTTCTTTTTTAATGTATTTACTTGGATAGCTTATGCCTATAAACAGCAGGGAGTGGGGGGAACCCACTTCCTTTCAATTACAGTTAATGTATCTTGTCTGTGAAAAGTGGTTTAAGCACGCCATGACTTTAATTACTTTCTAATTAAACTGTTATGACTATTAGTGAGGAAATACTGCTCAAATATTAGAACACTTAATTTAAGTTGATAGTGAATGAGTATCACACTTCACCTTAAACAAACCCACTAAAAAGACATGATCAGTTGGATCATGTCCCCATTCTTTGGCCGCATTTGGAAATGATGCTAACATAAATGATGAGTTCTAGTTCAAAGGGACAGGGAGACTGCAGGAAACCAGGGCTGGATTATGGCTAAAAGTTTAGGGCTGTCACAGTTCATGGCGCCCCACATCAGGTGACAGGGCATTGCTGGGCAGGCACAGCATTAATACCCAGGCCAGCATGAGAATGCCAGAGTTGATCCTTCTCTCTCATGTTTTTAGTCAGGCCAGTAGATTTTCTTTTTCTTTCTTTCTTTTTTTACCTTAGAAATATTATCCTTGTTAGTAAACAAAATGGTATTTATCTTAATAAAAGACCACATTTTATAATTTCTCTCCTTGATCTGCTGGAAAGAGAAAATGGAGTAGACATATTCATGACAGTTTCAGATGTTGATAATAGTGTCCAAATAGACTCAGGTTAGATTATAGGTAGATTAGTATCCAGGTAGAGTCATTACTGGTCTGTTTTTCTTCATAAACTCTGCAGTGACTCTGGCTGTTCTGTTTAATTGGTTATGAGGCCTGGATTGTATCAAACTGGATAAAATGCAGATTTTTTTATTCTTGGGTGGAATGAGCCACCTTATCCAGTCAGCTTCACACGCAGGAATACTAAGAGGTCCTATCTGCTGAAGCAAGCACATGGACCTGCTTCCCCCCACCCCCAAAGAAAGAGAAACCCCAGTTAAAGAACCCTCTGTGATTTAAGTGAAAGGCCATATGGCATATTGATATTTAAATAGAGGGAAAAGGGTGAAAAAGACTTGAGAGTATTGTCAAGTCAGGCTCTGGTATCTTATTTACAAACTGAACTATACTTACGCTGCATCTCTATACAAATGCTTAACTATGTTAATTCTTTAATTTCTCTCCACATAAAATCAAGGGGTTATTCACAAATGGAACAAGTTAAAAGCAAGGGAATTATTTCATCTTAGAATAAGTTCCTCTATATTTCAAAAGGAACTGATTATAAGCTCACAGTAAAAATGAATCCCAAATGTTGATCAAGAATGTGTGGCTGAAATATTCTAGGATTTCCAGCTAACAGGTTTGATCAAGCTGTATTTAAGCATATCGGTCCTGTTGCTTTGAACGGGAGAATGGTGCATTTTCCTTAAACTCAAAAGCAAATCAAAAGCATTTAAAAGTTGCTAGTATCAGCTGCATTGTGCCCTCTGGTGGGGCACCTGCATTTGTGAAGGATCTTTGAGCACAGGATTGGCTCTGCGTGCACACACTTGCTTGGTAGAACTTTGTGCATGGTGAGGTTAGCGGATGGCTGCAATCGGGGGCAATTTTTAAGGGTGAATGGAGGTCAGGCAGCACTGTGGATAGTATCCTTTCCTCTCCACCATACCTGTGGTAGGAGTGGTTGGGTGGGGTTCGGCTGACTAGGTGCTTATGCGCACACCTGGCCATGTTTTGGCTTCTCCTCCTTCCTCTAGTACCAGTGGAGTTCTTCTAAGGAAGCAGAAGTTAGGCAAACTGCCCGGAAAGATGACCTGTCTGAGTTCCATATGTGGCTCTGGGGATCCAGAATCCAGAGATGTGAATCTGGAAGGAACAGCCCTTCAGAGACCCAAGGCCAATCAGTGTATTGGTGTGGACTTCTGTTTATTCTTCCTGTGCCTGCTTGGTGAATGAGGAAGAGAGACTTAAGGGAAGGGAGCAGCAATAGCTTCTTTCCTGAATTTCAGCAGTATCTATAGTATGTGTGAATAAGAATGGGGTCTGGGAACCCCAACAATAAGTGATACATGGAGTGTATGAGAAGGTTCCTTAGAAACTTCCCATCGCTATCTTTTTCTTTTATTACCCCTCCCATGTTTCTTTCCCCCCTTTTTAATAGCATCCTAGGATGTAGGACAAATTGTGAGAGGCATGAGGGTATCGTAAGAGGCACCGAGACCTTGCTGTTTTTCCTATTTTTCTTGCAATTTTTGTGCCTTTCTGTTTTTCAGTCTACTTACCACTTGTGAATTTAAAGGTAGTTGCCTCAATTTTCTTTTTTTAAATAGAATTGGTTGTTGGTGAACCAGAAAAGTGTAAGTTCAAAGCATTACTTTATCAGGTTGTTAATGGTTATCTGCTTCTACTTTTCACTCATGATCTTGAAATTACTTGCATCCGCTTATCTTTCTCCATAGAAAGTGTTACTGGCAGGGCAGTCAAATGGGAACTTAAAGGAGTGTTTCCTTGGGTCAAAGGCATGCCACCGCCCCACCGCCCAGCTCTCTGAAGTCATGATATGGAAGTTAACTTGAATTTGCCCATCAATACAGCAATTGGAGCAAACACAATTTAATATGCTAGTTGTTCGGACCTGAGTCCATTTTATTTCTTGATGCATCATGTTTGTTTGTTTATTCTACAACTTTTATGTCAAACAATAGGAAAAAAACTTCTCTGGGGCAGCTTATAATATAAGATAAAACCAATAAAATTATTCCAAAAATAGCAAGAGAAAATACAATTCAAACAGCAGAGATCAATGGCAGCACCAGAAATTCCACAAATCTGAAAACTCCAGCAATAACTAAGGGTGCAATCCTGTGCATTTTTAGGCAGGAAAAAGTCCTACAACTCCCAGTATTCACCAACCAGTTTTTAAGATTAGAAAGTGTAGAAATCAGAAAGGTCTTCACCTGGTCCCTAAAAGACCACAACATGGCTCCCTGGAGAAGGCATTCCATACCCAGAGTGGCTCCACAGAAAGAAAAAATCTGCTGCAATTCATGAAGCGCACCCATAGAAATGCCCCAGAAGGTCATCTTTAAGGTCTGGGCAGCTATATGTGGAAAGTGCTGCTCCTCCAGGTACAATACAGCATACCGTTTATGGATCAAAACTCTGCTCCCAGCAAATTATGTAACCTCATCCAATTTTGTGTACAGAATGCCTACTTGTAGCCTGATGAATGAACTAACACTTGCTAATGAGAAATGAATGCTGTAGAAATGTGTTGGGAAACAGCTGGGGAATGTGAGGGAAGAAAGAAAATCAGGGAATGTTTTTAAAAGCATACATAAAACATTCATATTTATGAGAGATGGGATATTAATTCTGTAACTAATGGAAATTGCATATTTACAAGCTATCCTTGCTATGTGTGTAAGTCATACAATGAATTATGATTTAATTTTGTTTATGGCAACTTACAAGTATTTTAGGAATCATAAATACAACTGAAGATGTTCTTTATGCATACAGTGGACTGATATTGAATTAGAACTAAACAATGGCATTGTTGAATTGGTTTAATTATATGTCACCTCATTTCAAATTGTTTATCCAATATTGTTTAGTATTCAGTTAGTGTTAAAAAGCAGGCAGCAAGGATTTGCTCCTGAATTTATGAGCTATCCATAAGACTCTAGCTCATTCCTTCCTCACCACAAGCTAGGCTTCCCCGCTTTGCACTTCCAAAAGAACAGATCTTTGGCAAAAAGCTCTTTATTCTCTAAATCACTTCCACTAAGTACAATCAATAAAAATGAGTCTCTGAGTATACCCAGACCAGCTTGTTGAACCCAATCTGGCACCCACTTCCAAGAACTCTTCTTTTGTGTGAGTCTGGGCCCCATCCCTCTGGGAAGCCCCCCCCACCCACCCACCCTGAGGCGGGCTAGCCTCTTCTCTGTATGCTGACCCTCTATTTGGCTAGCCATTCTTGCCTCTTCCTGGGTCATTTCGTCCAGAGTCATAGCAGCTTCGTCTGGCTCCTGGAGCTGCTGCCCCACACCCCTTCCTACATGCTGGCTATTCTCAGAGTCCCCCTGAATACCTGGAGTGGGTGGCCTTGAGATAAGCCCCTGTGCTCTCCGTGTCTGGAGTCCCAGTTTGCCAGGCCCTCTGATGAGTCTCGATCAGCATGATCTGGGAACATGTGCCAAGAACAACTGCCCTTCTCATTGCCAACAGTTGGCCCAATCACACGCCTTTTCTAATCAGTTCTTCCCTCTCTTTTCCGTTGCCTGATTCTAAGGATCATGTTTGCCAGGTCCCATTCCTTCACTCTTCTCTGCTGTCGCCCTGTCACTGGGGCAGTGGGTGTGAGCTTGGGTGGACTCTGAGGGATGGTGGAGGACAGGAGAGCCTGGAGGAATGTTGTCCATGGGGTCATGAGGGGCTGGGCTCAACTTTGTGACTAACAACAACAATAGACCAGAAGTTTCATCTCTGCAAAGCCTATATGCAGCTAGGGACTGTCCTGTTGCCTCACTGACCTTATCCATTCCCAGCCAAACACACATGGGCCCAATCAAGAGCTTTACCTCCAACAGCTGTTTCTGTGGGTATAATAAGTGCATCATAATCAAGGCTGCACAGATTTTATTCAGCTCGCTTAGGTAATGTCCAATGCTTGGTCTCACTCTGACTCTCACTTTATGTAGACTGCACACAGGAAAACCATGTGTGAACTGACTGATGGGGTGTAGCAACCCATCAGGATCTAACTGGAAGATTTGCTAGGAGATGTGGTTTTCAGATACCAGCTTATATATCCATGATTATAGGATGGTGTAACTGGATTTGCAGAGGAATGGGTTGTATAGCTGGGGGTTGATGGCCCCGTTAGGACTTGACGGTAAGTCACGCACATGCAGGGCACTCGACTTAGTAGTTTCTCCACCTGTGGCTGTGTGTGCAGCTCACATGCGACAACTGATACATGTGTATTGCACACTCATTTGGAAAGAAGCCAGTTTCTGTAGGCAGGAATTCTGTAATGTGATGCTAGTAAGTTATATTGCACTTTATTTCTAGCTGTATTTAGTCTGCTCTCTTATAATCTCTTACATAGGACAGTTTTCAGGAAAAAAATAAAGTTAACAGTAAAATAATTGCAAATGAACAAACAGGGACAGACTTTTGTATTTTTAGGAAAGGCATAAAATCCATCTTCCTTGACCAAACCTCTAGGCAAACATTGTAGTAATACACAGTTAATAAGTGTTGTAATATATTCTTGATCTAGCAGTATAATTTATTACAAAACAATTCATGTTGCTACAGCCTGTTTTTGTTTATACACCATGACAGAGCAGATATTTTTTCTTTCGAAAATAATTATTGGTGCACTGAGACCATTGTCTGAAAGAATATTGTGTGAAGATAAAAGTATTGCCTCTAGTGTGAAATTGTGATTAAAAATTGTGCTCAATTTGTGTCCCAGAGCTGAAAAATAGATGCAGGCCAGCCACAATTTTAGTGGAAAGAAGAACTATCAGTAGAAGGAGTATAGCTAGAATCAGACTAGTGCAAAATCTGAAGAAAAGAAAGATTCAGCCAGGCACTTAAAAGCACTTCAACAGAAAGTACTGCAGCAGCAGGAAAGGAGCCAGCTGAATTTATTTTATTTAATAGATTTATATACTGATGAATATATTTAAAATACCTCTAAGTAGTTCATAAAATATATTTAATTAAATATATTAAGATAAAAACATTAATAATATTAAAATTCCATAGTATCTGCAAACAGCCTGGGCAGCACATTCGCCCAAGGAAGACATGGATTTAAAAAAACTTAATTTTAAAAATCTTAATCTAACGCATGACACAGTTGTTGCCAAGGGAAAATTGGGAGATGCCATAGAGAAAGGACCATTTCCTGGTTGCTGTGAGATGGCAGTTTGTAAGTCATGGTACAACCAGCAAGACCTCCTCTGCTGAGGGAATGTTCAGACAGGTCTGTAGTAGGGAAAGTGATCTGTCTGTCACGTAACCTGGTCCCAAGCTTTTCAGGGCTTTATATGCCAACAACAAGGCCTTGTAATTGTCTTGGTAGCTAGTAAAGTAGCCAATGCAGGACCAATGCCCCCGGCTGCTGCACTTGCAGCAACTGCAGATTTGAGAAGTGCATAGATATCTCCAAACAAAGTGCATTACTGTAATCTAAACATGATGTTTACCAATTCATGGATTCCTGTTGTCAGGCTGTCCCTGTCCAGGAAAGAGCATAGCTGATATACCAGCCTGTGTTGCTAAAAGTGCTCCCCTTCAAAGAATTGATGATGATGATGATGGAGGAGGAGGAGCCAGGATCTCCCACAACTACATAGCTTTTTGAGGCAGTGCAGTATCTTCTACACAAACTCTCTTCTTTGTAGGAGTAGTGCTTGTTAAGAAGGATTCCTTTTGTTTGGTGTTTGCTCACCATGGCACTTCTGTGTATATATAAGGGTGGTATTTGAAGCAGGAATATAAGTTCTAGCCAAGAAAGCAGAATGGATTTTAAACTGGAGCAGGACCCAACATGTAAACTGGTAATTTTCTCTATTTAGCAAAATGATCTTCTTAAAATGCAATAAAGAGTGGCACTTAACGAGAAAGCTGCTGCTGCTGCTGCTGCTGCTGCTGCTGCTGCTGCTGCTGCTGCTTCTTCTTCTTCTTCTTCTTCTTCTTCTTCTTCTTCTTCTTCTTCTTCTTCGACTTCTATGCCGCCCCATTCGCCAAAGCCTCGGGGCAGCTTACATCCATAAATAAACTTCCTTAAAATAATATAAATTAACAGTATAAATTGTTTCAGTTCTCTTTTATAAAACACAATTGAAACAGGAATGGACTTGGATACACCTGGTGAAACTGGAATGCTTCCAGGTACATCTCTTTTTAAGGCAGAACAATGAGCTCCTATGGAGCCAGTGAACATTGTCCAAGAGAACATTGTCCAAGAGGATGAGTCTTTACCAAAAGTCTCTTGATTGCACCTTTTGGTAAAGACCAACACACACCTCCCGCCCCCTCAATACACAGTAGCATTCTTGGTTAGTTTTCATAACTTCTTCCACAGTCCATTATGACCTGCCTCCTACTAATTGTAAAACAGGTGTCTAATGATATATGGACAGCAGAACATGATGATGCTACAAATGATAAATGAGCAAGTGACTAAAAGGCAAGTTTGTGCTATCTAATCTGCAAGTGATTAAGAATAATTGTTTTGATACCTCTCAGTTGAAAACAGCAATGAATAAACATTGATATCACAATCTCAGCCTCTCCGTCTTATCTGTACCTTACCTTTGCAGTGCTGAAAAGGTCTTAACTCTGATTAACAGCATATCAGAAATAAGCCCCATTTTCCTCCCCACTACTGAGGGAAAGAAAAGGTGGGATGCTGGTCTTTTACTGGGGTCCTGGTAAAAATGCTGGTGAACTGGATGGTTAAACTCTGTAGGCCATATCTGGTCCACAGGCAAGAGGTTCCCTTAGCCAATTTAAACTGACTTAATGAGCATCTGAAGCCTTTTTTTAAACAAAGGAACCTACCATTTAAAAGAAATTCATGCCTTTATTTAAACATTTCATTCATCTAGAATTACGTGTTGCTTTCTCCCACTATAATGTCTTATCCTTCTTGTTTTGGACTAGCCACCTTTTTCTTTACTATTTCTCAGCTTCCAAGCTGTTCCTCAAATTGGTATGCTCCAGATATTTTAGATTACAATTCCTATCAACTGCTGCCAGCATAGCTAATGGTCAGGAATTATGCAAGTTATTGTCTAAAACTTCTGGAAGCCATCATGTTGGGGAAGGATGGTTTAGATGAAAGTACCCAATTGCTGCTTTCTCATTCAATATTTTTGAAGACTATCAGAAATGTCCTCTAGGAGGTTAAGACAGTGGTCAAGGTATCTGAGCGGAAAACAATTCAACTAACTTTGGGCAAGTTGGAGAGTTTCCACAAATGGAAGGCTATTTTTTGCAGTGATATTTCAAAGCTCGCAAAATGATTGGTGGGGCCTGTGGAAGTATGCACATATTGTAGCAAGCTATTGTAAAATATATCTTCTTTCACTTTACTGATTCCCAGACTCTGTTAGATCTGCAAATAGCAGTCCAAAACAATGGTGGCTAATGTCCTCAGCTGAAGCGTCTGACCAGAACAGGAATTTCAGGCCCACCCTTCATGCTGGTACTTGAGCTAGTTCAGTTGTTATAACCACAGACTTTTGAGGAACGATTGATTGAACACTGTGAGTTGTACTATGCTCACAGTATCTTTGAGCAGGCCAAGGAACAAAGTGGCTCAAATAACTATTTTAATAATTTCAGCAGTAACACATGTGATATTGTGGATCACTGCTCAGGAATAAGTGTTCTATGTCAGCATTTCTCTTTTGTGTTGTCTTATTTTAAATTAATATGCCAACTAGCTCATCAGTGCATGACTTGTAAATAAATAAATGATTTTTTTACGCTGTCATAAATTTACATCATGAGGCAGTATTGACTAATGTCTCACTTTAAATTCCCCTGAGTATTATTTCTGTGCTATTGGCATTAATTTGTAAAACTTCATAGCTTCAGTATGATAAAAGATGATCATCTGTGCATAAACTATAACTTCACAATATTATTACCCCTTTCCAGATTGATTCAGGAAACTTTCCATTCTCTGAAAAACTTGTTTTGGACATTTAGAAGAAGGGACACAACAGACATAATGGCAACTATTTGAATATGAAAATTAGAGGTTTCCTCACATATTTATGACATTTTTGCCTCAATGTTACTCTCAGATGAAAGAGAAGGGAAACTTGCAGCTTCAAAGCAACCACTATGTGAGATCTTGGCTTCAGCACTGAAAGGAAGAAGTCAAATAGCTTAGGGTATGACTACAGGAGAAGCTACTGTACTCTCCAGTCAGAAGACGCTACTGTACTCTCTAGTCAGAAGAAGACAAAGGACAAAGCAAGTAGCTGAAGGATTTTAACAGTATGCTTCCCTTAAAGTTCTCAGCAATACATATAAGAACTGGGTATAAACTGCTTGGATCAATCAGCTGTGAGGTTCTTTGCAGAGGTATCTCCTCCATCTCCAGTGCACATTCATGGCTTGTTTTAGGGTTACCTGACCTCCAGGTAACTCCTGTTGCATGGTTTCACATGACATAATAAGCTATGGTAGAACAGGGAGCCCTACGAAAGTGACACCCATGGGTGCCCACCAAGATGCAACAGCCCCATATGTAAATGAAACTAAGGTAATTTGTTGGGTCATGCAAACCAGGCCTTTGTGTTTGTGACATTATCTCCATATCCACTATTAAAAGAGTGTTTATACTTTGGAAACCGGGGGGGGGGGGGAACCATAGTTCTATAAACCCATTGCTGAAGCCTACATTTTTTATTCCTCTTACTTGATGAAATAAAATGACTTGAGATTATTGTGCATAGACTGCAGGAAAATTAACATCTTTTAAAATATCTTTTAAAATTATGAGAAAAATAGAAGAAATTAATTAAATTTAAATCCATAGTTGCCATTGGCACCCCAGATGTTTCATTACAACCTTCTGGTTCTACTAGCTTGGACTGGGCTATTGCTTGAAAGCCCATTACCCAAAGGGAATCTCAAAAGCTAAAGTAGCTTAAGCTTAAGGGTATTTCCACACACTTAATTCCTTATATGTATCTATCAGTGTTCCGATCTAATGAGATTTGCCGGAGGAAAAGGCCTTGGAACATCTGCAGAGTAAGAAGCCCGCCCATCTCTGCCTAGGGATCATGGGTACAATATCAGCAAGAGCTGTATTGGCATAACTAGCCATTTTCTTCTGCCAACAAAAAAGAATGTATATATCCTTAAGTTCCCAGACTAAGTTATGTGCTGCTCCAGCAGGTATGCTTTTTCCTGCTCTATTTGCAGAGTCCCTAAATCAACAGACAGTCTTGCTATACACGCTAGATGCTGCCAGCGAGGTTCTACTGTCACAGAAGGCTATTCTGTGTCTCTTGAGGATAGAGATGTGCTCTGCCTTCGAGAAGAAAAGTTTTTAACTGTGCATCCCAAGTGCTGGACTTTTCCAGTCTCCCCAGGAGCAGCACAAGAAAGGTTAAATCAACATTGGGTAAAGTTACCCACATCCTGAAGAGACTATTACCGCCTTTTCTTTGTAAGGAATGGAATATGTGCCAGATGACTATTTCTTTATATATTTGCAAAGCAGAATATGAGCTGAAGCCTACCAGCCTGCTGTGCTATTTATGTTTGTGTCTTTTCTCTTGTTCTTAGTGTTTTAATAGCTCTCAGAGTAAAATTTTTATTTAAGTTCATACCCCCTCTCGTGTGAAGCTTGAATGCAACTGTCCCCATCATCCGTGCTGTCAGATTTCCAGTTCTGAGGTTTTTCTCTGTATAGCTGTACTCTGTATGACTCTGTTAAATGTCACGAAATGTGAATGTAGCACCAAACAGGTGCACACACTCACAAGGAAAATGCAACAGTGTGTGGTCAAGAGACATTTTGTGCCACAGTACAACCTCAGACAAGTCACGGCTAATGAGTCATGGCTCGTGACATCATTGCCTGGCGCCACTGCTCCTTTCCAGCACGCGCATGGTCCCTGTGTGTGCTGTTACCTGATGCTTGGCTGCTGGGGTGAAGCTGGGGTGACTTGGCTCGCATGCCAACAGAGAGGGGGTTGCATGCCCACTGTGGCAGGCGTGCCATAGGTTCACCAGCACTGCCCCAACCCTTCCCTGCTGCACTCCCCTTAATATAGGGGTGAAATACCATTGAAAGAAGTGATTTTGAAAAAGCCTTCCTTGAGTAGTTTTTTCTGCACTGTTTATCATTTCTGCCCATTCTAAACATATTCCAACCATCAAAATCATGCCAGGACACCTCGTTTTTCTAACCCTAACCCTACCCTGATGCACACCCCTAACCCTAATATAGGACGAAGATCCATTGAAAAGAGGGTGATTTTGAAAAAGCCTTCCTTAAGCTGCTTTTTCTGCACAACTCATCATTTCTGCCCATTTAAACACATTCCAACCATCCAATCATGCCAGGACACCTCATTTTTCTAACCCTGATCCAGTGATGGCAAACCTTTTAGAGACTGAGTGCCCAAACTGCAACCCAAAACCCACTAATTTATCGCAAAGTGCCAACACTGCAATAAAACCTGAAAACTGAGGTTTTAGTTTAGAAAAAAAACTAACAGCCAGTCCAAGCAAATTTATATATATCCTTGGCAGCACACTGACCAGCCCTGTGAAAGCTCGGATGAGTCACGATTAATGATTTGTGGCTTGTGACATCATCGCCTGGTGCCGCTACTCCTTTCCAAGCATGCACATGGCCCCTGTGTGCACTGTTATCTGATGCTCGGCTGCTGGGGCGATACTGGGGTGACTGGGCTCATGCACCGACAGAGAGGGCTCTGTGTGCCCATAGGTTTGCCACCACTGCTCCAGAAGCTTCCTTGGCAATGAAGTTCTTCATACTTGCTGCAGTTTTTCATGCTTGGTTGTTTGCTTGCTTGCTTGTTTGTTGTGACCTGAATTCTTGGACCTTGCTCCTGTTCCTGGTTCAGCCATCAAGTACCATTTCCTGTTTGCATAGTTTCCTTCGTTTCTTGACCTCTGGCTTGCTTGAGTATGATATGGCCCCTCGGACTGGATTTACCTTGGTCTTCTACTCCTGGTACTGAACCTGGACTATTGAAGAAAGATTTTGATTTCTCTGGGATTGGTCCTAGTTGCCTGAGCCCTGGTGCCCATGTCAAGTAGCCAGCTGCCCATGTTCCCAGTGCTGACAAGAACCCACTGCTTGCAAAATGGAGACTTAATGCTTCCTAGAAGAAGCCTTAAAATGGGTGGGAACACTAGTTTCTGGATCAGGATAGGCTCACTGCTTGCTAAATCTCTGTTGCACACACTTGTAGAATGGAATTGGTGGAGGCACAGCACCCCACTTTCATTAAACTATAGACTACACAGTATGTATGTATATATTTCTTTAGTTAAATATTGCTTGATTTTGCAAGGTCAATAATGCTTGAAATCCAGAGATTTCCATTTAATTTCCTTGAAAAATACACAGTACAGAATATAAACTAATGCAAAAACAGTATAAAACAATAAATACCTAAGACATTTAAAAGGTATTATCACCTCCTGTGTCATAATACACTCTTTGAACACATATTATTTATTTTTTCCTCAGTGCTTTGGGGTCCAGGTCAAGGTGCTGCTTCTTACTGTCAAAATAACTAAATGACTTGGGATGGAAACACCTGAGGGAGTACCAGCATCCCCTTGTTTTAAACACTTCTGCTGAAGCCCAAGTGGCTTTCTTAGCAGAAGTGTCCTATGCAATTTCAAAAGAGATGACTTTTCCAGCAGGGCTGCCAAACTTTGGAATGCAGTCCCCAAAGAGGTGCCCTGGTGCCAGTTTAGGACTTTTTCATTGGCCAAGGTATTTTACTGCCTTCATCTGCTTCGTGAATTTGGCTACTGTTCTTATTGCTGTTACTGCTGTTATAAATAATAAATATTTTATACTTAGTTGTGCATCACCCTAAAATCCAAATTGGATGAAGGTCAGTATATAAATGTTTTAAATAAATGAATAAATAAATGTTACATGTTAATTAACAAAGGCAGCATTACAAGTGTCCAGTGACTCTTACAAGTTTACAAGTTTAGTTTCTTTGGAGACTGAAGGCTGCTTATTGTTTTGAGCATCAATTCATTTAAAAATATTTCTGAAAAAACAATATGATCACATCTACATGTTTTTTTTATTTTATTTATTAAAACATTTTTATGCCGCCCCATTCACCGAAGACTCGGGGCGGCTCACATCACTAGTTAAAATAATTATAATATAAATTAAAAATATAAATATTAAATTAAAAATACAACAATACAGTATAAAATAAGCCGCCCTGGCCAGATAAAACCAACAATGCTAACAGTTAAAATGCCGCTTGAATAAAAAGGTCTTCGCCTGGCGCCGAAAAACAAATAACGACGGCGCCAGGCGGACCTCTCTGGGGAGCGCGTTCCATAACTTAGGCGCCACTGCAGAGAAAGCCCTCCTCCGAGTACCCACCCTCCTAATTTCTTTCATGGAGGGTTCCCGGAGAAGGGCCTCCCCCGCCGATCTCAAGGGGCGGCTGGGCATATATGGATGCAAGCGCTCCTTCAGGTAACCTGTTGTGCCTGTACAGAGAGTGCTAAGCTATTTTTCCTAAATAGCTTTGAATTACTCTTGTGGAAAATGACACAGCGCTGATAGTGTGTGCCACCAAGCTTTTCAGACCCACAGACACCTTCAGGGATTGAAGAACTGCTGTGGGCACCAGTACACGAAGGGAAAATGCATTCTTTGGGCCCTTTTGACAGCTACAGGGCTAATATTTTAACAGCGGAAGAATAAACACTGATCTCCTAACATGAAATGGATTGTGAACCTTAAAGCAGAGAGGATATATATGAAATATCTGGGAAATATATGTGGTTGATACATACTTAGATATTTGCTTCACTTTTGTTGAAGCCTGTGTATAATTGCTAGAAATCTGTATGCATATCATACACATCTGTGCACATATAAAAAGCAGATTTTGAAAAATAATAATGGGAACCCCTTCAGGGACACCGTGTTTCAGAGCCATGATATAAATGCTGTTTAACAGTATTTCCAGTTCCGAACACAGATAGTCCCCTATGGCCTTGGGGCTTACAACTGACTTAGCAGGAAAAGCAACAATGGATGGCAAGAGAGAGACAACAGCTAGAAAGAAATTAAGGTGGTTTGGTGCAGCATTCACAAGCAGGTTGAGATGCAACAAACTTTGGGCCTCTGTGTTATGCTGTTCCTCTCCTTTTCCAGCACAGTGGCAACTTTTGCTCCTGCTTTGCATAATTGCTGTTTGTTGTTTTGTCTAAACATAGTTTTGGAAGGGGGCTTGCTTAAACTACCCATAGCGAATGTTGATGTGAACAAGCTGTGGTTAACCTAAGGCAGGTAAATATGCTTCCAAACTCCTTGTCCTGGTCATATGAGAGGAAGCGTAGGGACTGAGACTAAGTGGAGTTTGCTCCTGCTGACATACATCATGTTAAACCATGCTGAGTACATTCCAAATTTAAGCAGTCCATATGTAGGGGGTTTTCCCTGATTTTCTTTTGGGGTTTTGTGTGCAGGTTTCCTTGTCAGAAAAAAGCTATTGAGTATACAAGTACTATCTCACATAGCTTACTTTTTTAAAGTAGTTCAAAGCAGTATGACATATTGACCCCGAGGAATTAAAACATGTAGTGAATTCAGATGTGTTTTGCAATTTATCAGTGTTATTAGGGTTAGCAAGAAAAATAATCTAGGGGATCTATATCTCGCCTGAATAACATTAAAATCTTGAAATGATCCAACTTTGCTCTTGCACCCTTTAAACAACTATAACAAATCAATGTTTCCTCATAATCTGAAGCAAGTTTTTCCTTTAAAATGGCTTTCTAGTAAATTATAACACTGATACTCTAGTGCCACCTGCTGAAAAATAATTGCGGCCCACCAGAATGTTGGCAGGTACTCCCACATTCCACATAAGTGAATTATACATTCTTACGGTGCTGCACAGCTTTTAAATAGCTGTCCCATCGGTGGTGAATGATAGTAGCTTTCAAAACCTTGTCAAAAATGCAACATTTGAAAATAATACCCCTGCTGCTATAATGTAAAATACAGAACTGCCATAATTCCACACTCAAAAATG
Organism: Varanus komodoensis; assembly: GCF_004798865.1. NCBI lineage: Eukaryota > Metazoa > Chordata > Lepidosauria > Squamata > Varanidae > Varanus > Varanus komodoensis. The sequence continues at coordinate 49,231,066 of NW_025336087.1, forward strand.
ACAACTGGTCTGGTATGACTGGGGAGTGATTCTGTCTTTCATAAGAAGGAGGGCTCTGCACTCATGCAAGTTTGCTCCATCAGCTTTTTGGTGATTCCCTCCTAATCACACACATGAGTGTTCGCCTGATTCAACAGTGACTCTTCAGTCTTTCAGGGGCATTTTCAGGCGACTGGAGTTGCTGTTGTGGGAAGGAGGTGGTGGAGAAAACCATTTCCACCAGTGTAGTTGATCCAGCACAAATCTGGATCCAAACTTTGTCTTCATCTTTTTGTTCAATATAATCATTAGTAAGGCATACTTTTTGCAATGAATTAATGCTATATACACTAACTGAACATAAGTTCCACTGAAAGCTTGAATAGGATTGTACTGCAAATGCATTTCCCACATATCTTCTCCACCATTTCCATATCTTTTTCCGTAGTTACTTTGCAGAAGAAGGAGGGATTTTCTATTTTTCCAGGCAGCCAGTGTATTATTACCCAGTGCATCATGTGTAGGATAGATACACTATAGGATCATGGATTCAGAGGGGGAGGTGTGTGTAGCCTAGCCCACTCCTTAGCCCTTTGCAGTATCTGTACTGCAGGATGCATCTCCAGCATCCCTGGTGGGTGGCCATGCAGCCTCTTCTTAAATAATCCAGCAAAGGAGAGTCCGCGACATCCTGTGGCCATGTGTTCCACTGTTTAATAGTTCTTGCCATTAGGTTGTTTATCCTAATATTCTACCAAAAATGGTTGCAATTTCCGCATACTGGTTCTAGTTGACTCTGATTATTGGTATAACTTCTTCCTCTTGCCCAGTCATGTTAAATTGCTCAAACACTGCATTATTGTGTACCCCCATATCACAATCCATGCTCAGAATTATACAGTTTGTGATAATGTTTTTTGAAGTTGTGATTAGCCGCAAAGCTGATCCCTTCCCTGCTTTATCTCCCATATAGGGATGGCTTATTGCACAAGTGTTTCTGCAAATACAGTTGGAGTAATGCCCAATGTCTATATTGATGTTTAGCCATGATTCAAGAAATCAGTGTTACAGAACAAGTCATCCGAATGGCTTCATTTTGTTTGTATTAGGTAGACATAATTCACCAGAAAAATGTAGGAAGCCTTGACACATTTCTTCCTAGATCTATGAAAAACTAGCTGGTGTTTTTATTGCTTTTACTTCTAATGAAATAATAAATCTATTTATTGTATTTTGCTATCTAAGTAGTATTTTCTGGAAAAGGCAAACAAACTGGCACTTGTTGATGTGCTGGTTACCATTCATGTGCAGGGTTTATTGTATTCCTTTTTTTTTTTAAATCGTGCTGATTAGTCATGTATATACAATGGCTATAATCCCTATTACCAAATCTGTCACTCAATTTTCATTGTAATAATGGAAGAAGAATTAATCAATGTGATGATGAGTGGGGTACCATTCAAATAACTAAAGGATCTTTAGTTTAAATGTTATCAAGAGCAAAGCTCAGCTCTGCTACAGACTGCATTCATGGCCATCTCATTGTTAGCAACTGGTGACAGCAACATCACTTAAACAAAGACTTGAAAGAGTGGGATTTTCAGTGCAGGAAACTGGTCTAGATATGATCATACAGTATGTCTAGCACTTGAGCTGGGATTTCAATGAAGCAGTTTCTTCTCTTTCATGAACTTCAGCAGTGCCCTGTACACTCTTAAAATGGAACTCTTAACCCTTTGAAGGTAGGGTATAGCTTACTTCTATGTAATCATGCAAAGTAGCCAGTTGTTCTTCTCTATTGAATCCCCTCTATTTTAATAATGAAAAATTATAAAAATAGAAGATTTAAGCCAGGAGTAGACAACATGGTACACCCCAGGTGTTTTGGAATACACCGTCTTGTCAGCCACATCCTGCATGGCCAGTAGTTGTGAAAGTTGTCCAAAATATCTAGAGATGTTATAGGTTCCTATCACGAGAAAGACAGGATATAGTTGATGCTACATGTACCAGTTTTGGTATTTGCTCGCCGTCTCTTCCACTTGAAGCAACCCTTTCTTTCTTTCCACCCACCCACCCACTTATGGAAAGAAATTTTGTGATCCTTCTGCTTTGTATTGTTTTTTTGGAAAAATTCCTGAGAAATGCATTCCTGCAATAACACGCACCATAATGGCAAAAGAGATGTTGTGGTAAACTACAGCCACATCTTGTTTGATTGCTTACATGGAAAATGGTCCACAGTGAGGCCCATGGATTGTGTAGGAATTTCCTTCCTTAAGGACATCCTGATTGGCTGAGCCACTCAAGCTCTGCACATAAGCCACAATTTATGACACAGGCCTGGCCAGCCATCTTCCACCATACAGCACCAAAAGGCCCAAGACTTTACCTAAAGGAATGTGTTGTGATCCAGCCTTTCCCTGCTACCCAAAGCCCCACAACCAACAGGACAAATCTGGGTAAAACTCCCTCACCAAAATGGTGGTTCTGGGTTGAAATGTTCCTGCATGACCCTGCAGGAAAGCAAAAGACCTGGACTTAACCCACAGCAAGCTAGCCAAAACAGTCTGCAAACCACACTGCAGACCATCTAAGACGTAAATGTTTTATATCTTCATCCCTGAACAATTCAAGTCAAGCAAAGTGTATCTCAGGAATAACTGCCTTTTCCCATGGCCACTGCTAACTCACTATTAGCCTGTCTTCTCTTCATATCCAAACAACTGGGGTCCCCTCCTCCCTTTCAAGAGCTTCTGGGAAGAAAAACGACTATGTCAAACTAATCCCAGGCTGTGTCAAGGCTAAGCTTACCTTCAGCCAGGGTGGCTTTGGGCCAGTCACAGACTCTCAGCCCAACCTACCCTACAGGGTTGTTGTTGTGGGAATAAGATGGAGGAGAACAATGTATGCTGCCTTGAGCCCTTTGTAGGAAAAAGACAGGATAAAAATTGAAAAATAAAATAAATAAATAAATAAATAAATACTCAGGAGATTCAGGTTCTAATCCCCACTTGGCCATGAAGCTCACTGGGTGACTCTGGGCCAGGCCCTGACTGTCACCCTAGTCTCCCTCACAGCTCTGTTGTGAGGGGAAATGAGGAGATGACGACTATGGATTTCTTACCAGAAGAAAAAAAGGCATGATATAAATGTAATGATGAATCAATCAGCAACAGCCTGTAAACACAAGGCTTTACCTTTTAACATTTCCCCTCCCCAAATGCACAACCAAAATATGGACTGAGATCCCTGATGCTGAATCATGAGGCAGCCACTGGTGCTGCACAGTCTGATCCACTTGCTGGTGGCCAAGTCCCAATGGAATGAAGATAACTGGTAGGCAAAATCTACCTATATAGGGAGCAGCCCCATCCCACAATGGTTAGTGGGGAACATACTGGAACCTCAGTTGGTGGGCCACACATTGGTACATGTAAACCTGACTCCACCTCCTCTTCAGACTGCATGTAGAGCCCTTTCCCAGCTGGCAAGCTGCCCACTGGGCACAGCTAGGGAAATGCAGCACCCCCTCAGGTTTTATTACAGCCCAGTGTTTGAGCTCCTTTCTCATTTGATGCCTTTAGCAGTAGGGCAGGGGAGAAAGTGACTATGCAACAAACTGTGAGCAGAAATTAAAATATGCAACCCCCCATTAAGCAGGAAATAAAAACATCTCATGGCTTAGTACATGTTGCGTGGAGTCTTGACTAAAGGCTCGAAATTTACTTCGAAAAGCAAAATCTACTGTTACATTTATCCTGGCAAGATAGCTTAATGACTCAACTGATCGCTGAATTAAGTCAAAATATTTCACATTTAGATACTTAAGTCTGTCAACATGTTTTCATCTTGATGTAAGAATCCTTGCTAGTTCTCTTCACCCTCCCCACTGTCTTAAGGTTTTGCGATATCATAAAATGTGCATCTTTCTTCTCTGATTGCTTCAGTGACACCAGAGATGTGGAACGTATGGCCCTCTGCGTGTTTGGGCCTGTAATTGCATGACCAGCACAGCCAATGGTTGGGGATGATGGGTGCGGATGGTGTCATAGGCACTACCATCATACCCATCCCCAACCTTTACCAATCTGGAGCAAGGTCCAAACTGTACAAACATTGACTCTTCTACATGTTCAAGAACCTTGCAAAAGGCTGGATTCCCAAATGTACAGAGCTTGCATGTGCTTGCATGGGCACAGCCATGTTTAGACCTTCCACTGAGTATATGGAGACCATCAAGGCAAGGACAGCAGGTATTGCCCCGCTTTCGCTCCACCCACTAGCCTTCTCTGAATCAGCTGAGTGAAACAAAGCTTACTCTTCAAAGGTTACTGTTCCATCAAAGTAATCCAGCAGCCCCATATGCTGTGTGCATCAAGTGTTTCCCATCTCAGTGGAATGTAGGACCATAATTTTTAATCAAGCATTTCAAAAATTTATGTTGGTATATGATAAAGATGATCAGAAAATATGCATATTGGCCCATTTTATTCAAGAGCTGTACCAGCATCCTAAACTGAAATCAAAGCTATCATCTCAAGTACCAGTACATTGTTCTTAAAGAAGGGAGCCTAAGACAGAATAATACATACATGAAACCTTATTGTTGGAGGATATAAACCTGGTTCTGCATTTTTAGTATTTTTCCATTCCTAGACTTCACAATCATTTATGATATTTATGTACCTTTTTCTCCTACCATATTTACAAATTAAACTTTTTAATGTCCTTTCATTTATTGTAAACATGCCAGTTCAACATACCCATTTCTTGCTATCTAGACAGGAGTGTGTGGGTGTGGGTGACCAAGAGAGAGAGAAAGAGAGAGAAACTCATTCCATTTGTGGAGAAATTTGTGGGGAAAAACAAGCCTGAGCAAACATACTTCTGGTTTTCATGCTTTGGTATGGCAGCTGATACATGGGAATTCATGTTTGTTTGTTTGTTTTATTTCTGTACTGCCTCATAGCCAAGGATCTCTGGTTAGTTCACAACAGATATAATCAACAAATACAACATAAAACGCAACACTATACAACACCATAAAAGCTCAGAACTACAATAAAGGAAAGAAAGAAGATCAAAGTAAAATATAGCAGATACAATATAAAGATACAAATATATTTAAAATAGCAGAAACTACCATCCAGAGACTCAGTGTCATTGAAGGACCTAAAAATACCCCAAATAAATAAATAAATAAATACTAGTTTCTTTCTGGGGAAAAAAGAAGCTAAAACTAGAAACTAAAAAAAAATACTTCCTGGGAAAATGGGAAAGTCTTCAACTGGTACTTAAAAGAACACAGCAGAATTACCAGGTGAACATCTCTGGAAAGTTCATTCCAGAGGTGCAGTGCTACAATAGAAAAGTTCTTTTCCATTACCCATCTCACTTCCTTTGGCAGGGGCTCTTGAAAAGGAACAACTGAGAATGCCCATAGGTTCTAAGCAGGTGTATGTGGGGGGAGACAATTCTTCAGGTTACCTAGCCCCAAGCTGTCTAGGACAGTTAATATCAGAACTTTGAATTGGGTCCAGACATGAATGGCAACCAGTGGAGTTGCTAAAGGGCTAGCATAATATGATCACACTGGCCAGTCTCCATTAACAATCTCACTGCTCTATCGGACCAGCTGAAATTTCTAGACCATTTTCAAAGGCAAACCTATGTGCAATGCATTGCAGTAATGCAGACAAGTGGTTATCAAAGCATGGTTAACTGCAGCTAGACTATCCCTGTCCAGAAAAGGACAAAGCTGGTGTATCAGCTAAAAGATTTTCCAAACCACCAACTCCATCTGTGCATCTAGTGACCATGCTGACTTCAGAAGCACTCCCAAACTATGAATGTGTTTCTTTAGAAGTGAAACCTTGCCAGCTCAGGATGAATATTACTTATCCAGGTAGGTGAACCACTCCATATTGTCTAAATTGAGTTTCAAGTTTATTGGCCCTCATCTAGTCCATTACCATGACTGATTCAGAGCTGCCACTGCCTTATCTGGATTTGATGATAAGGAGCAAACAAACTGGAGTCACTGGCTTATTGCTGACACCTCAGCCCACACCTCCAGATAATCTTCCCTGGTGATTTCATGTAGGTGTTGAATAGCCCTGTAGAAGCTCATGGCACATCTGCCAAGACACAGAGCATTCTTCAGAACCAGTTTCTGGAATTGGCTTCCAAGAAGGGATGGGATCACTGCAGTGCAGTGTTCTCCAGATTTCCCAGTATATATCTGGGATATCCATAGCAATTTTGGATATTATAAGAAACTGCAACAAAAAGTACCATAAAAGAATGTTGTATGAACTGTTTTTCCCTTCTGTTATTCAAGCTGGTCATACTGTAGTGAAAAGTGAGAAAACTTGCTGTAAAAGATTTTCCAGAGAAATAACTCCATTCCCTGTAGCATGGAAGTGTTATTCTTGCTGGTTAAGCACTTTATAGTTTATCTTGTTTTTGTTGTATCTCTTAGGTTTGTGATTTGATTTGGTCTGGAACTACTAAAGTCAACATGGATGCTGAGGTCCCCAGACACACCTGTGTGACCTCAGCAGCTCAGCTAGACAAAGTGAACAGTATATTAATAGAATCCCAGCTCTGTCCCATGTCCCAAGCACTAGATATGGAAACGACTATCACAGAAAGACTATCACAACCAGCATCCAGATGCCTTCACATCCCTCCTTTCAGCTGCAAAACTAAGAATGTGCTTGGAGATCAGAACTGACAGTTGTCATCTAGAGAACAAAACAGAGAAATGCTATTCTATTGATCTTATTTTAGCTGTTTAGTGTTAAGCCATTTATACCCAGATAATTTATGCTATTTATGTGGATGTGCTGGTATTACAATCATGGCAGAAAATGACTGAGAATGATTAGGTCCTCTGAGGGCATCTTACATTAAAACTTGTCTCTGTCTGAAACTACTCTTGGCCCTCAAGGTGTTTCATAAAGAATCCAGGGAAGAGTAGTTCAGCCAGGTGCTTAAGAATGATTTGCAGATTCCCTTTCTTGGGCTTAAATCCAACATTTTGTGATGAAATGCCACCTTGCTTTCTTCGCCCATGCAGGCCCCTGCCCCAAATCTGCTCTAGAGAGTCACATAGCCCTCTAAACTGTGTGGGGGCAGCGGGGAGGAAAACTGTCACCCAAGCAGGTTCAGTATCATGGCTGGATACATGGCTGATTTTTTTTTTTTTTTTCTGTAAGACTACTTGTATATCATCCCTCTAATAAATAAGCATGCAAGACTGCTAATTGGGTTTACTCATATATGGAGATTGGGAGTCGTATCCATCCCTCCCTTTCATTTGGGGGTTTAGGAGGACAGGAATGAACCAGAGAGAGAATGCTTGTTAACTTTTAAGTTCTTTTTAGTTCGAACTTACAGACTAACTGATGGTTTAACCAATATCTGCCCCCAGACTCTAGCATGGGACAGAAGATCCATTTAAATACTTAGAACAACCTAAGTGGTATGTTTCACAATGTTTAAATGTGTTTCATGGGAGCAGCCATTAGAGCAAGCTGGAGGGGCTGTGTTATGCATACCTGCATGTGAGCATCTAGTTGACTACTGTGGGAACAGAGTACGGGATGGGATAGGACTATGGCCTCATACAGCACAGTTCATCCCAATGTTTTTGTGCTCTTAAGTGCACTTGACCAGCATAGAGGGGACTTAGCCCAAGAGGAGATAATTGGTTTCTTAAGCTTGCACTTCAAATTATACCAATAATATTATTCTTACAGCTAAAAACCTAAAGCACAGTTTTCCTGTATTTGTTGAATTTGCTAATTCAAAGGAGTAAAATCATTTTCCATCATATATCAAATTTTATTAAGACCTTTAAAATGTCTTTAAAAATTTATGGAAAAAAAATCAAATATTTGTATAGCTGAATCAATTGAGGTAGTTACTTTTCCTGGGAAACCTATGCCAAAAGGTAATTAAAGAATTAGTCAAATGCTTATCTATATTGCATTTCTGATATATGTGGGAAATGCTCTCTTTGTTTTGTTTTTGTCCTGCCATAACATATTAGAAATGGCATTACTAAAATCGAAGCTCTCACATCCAGTAGACCAATTAGGGATTCTCATTTGTCATTCAGTAATTGCAGAATTGTTAGCACTATTTTTTCCCATTAGATTAAGTCAAGGGAAAGAGACAGTGTTATGTGAAACAAAACTTTTTATAACTGCTTCAGAAAGGGTGGGTGGAAGGAATCTGTAATGAATTATATAGTAATGAAGACTTACCTTAGGTGAGCTCACAAAGAAGGTCATAACTAATGAGATCAATGGTTAGATTGCATGAATCATTTCAACATCATGATAGCCTGGGACATTTTAAAAGTTGTTGTTGCTGCTGCTGTTATATTAATTTTATTATATTGCATGTGTATCCCATCTCTTTCCTCTTGCAAGGTCACTTAAATAGTTCTCCTTCCTCTATTGATATCCTCACAACAGCCCTATCATGTAGGTTAGGCTGAGAGTCTGTGGCTGGCCCACAGTTGCCCTGTGAGCATCATGGCCAAGTGGGGACTAGAACCTGGATGCCCCAGGACCCAGGATGCCCCAGGAACCAAGGTGCTAACCAAACCACCACACCACACTTGCTTCCAACCTACAATTATGGCCTGGCCATTGCTGAGTCATTTCTCCCAATTTAGGAAGTGGCAGAGGTTCATTCTTTGCGTCTTTGATGTAGCGCAACTAGGGCATGTAGGAAGTTTCCTCTTCTCAGCAGTCAGCACCTACCACCTACAGGGGAATTTTTCCTTAATTAGGTAATCCTATTTATGGAATTTCTTATCTCTAGCACATGCTCATGTTTCTGGACCAAGGAACTCTATCGCTATAACTGTTTTACAAACCAACCCTTTTCCATTGCAACCAGTTCTGTTAGAATACTTTCAAACCTCCCAGTAGCTGAAATAAGAGGTTTGAGTGTGAGATGGACACCAGTAATAGCAACAAGATAAACTATCAGGCAAGGAATTTATTAAAGGAATATTTCTGTATGAAGGGTAACTGGTATTTATTTGGGGTTTTCAAAAGACTGCTTAGTAACAATTCCTAAGATTTCAAGAGACTGCTGCTACAAGTCTCTAGCGACTTCTTTTACCACAGTTCAAATTCCTGAAACCTTCACCTCATCTTATAGCCAGTCCCAGCTCTTGGATACAGACTCCCTCTGATACCAAATTCCCCCCTGTTGTATTTCTGGCTGCATGTACATTTTTGTGCTTTCTGCCTGTGCTTTCTGCCTGCTTTTATAATCTTCTTGCAGTCTCCTGACACAAAACAGCAACTAGTTTCCTATAATGAATTTTCACCAGTCACATATAATTATCTTACAGAGAAGGAATAGCTTAATATTTAGGCCTTAGCTATTCACTTTCTCCTTAGCTTTCTCCTAGTCCTTCCAAAAACATATCCAATCCAAAAACCTCCTGCTCTGCCTACCACAAACTAATCCCCAAATTTAATTTCTGTAACTGTCTTTTACCTGCTGTTCTTTTCCACCTAGCTAGAAACTCCAGCCAATCAGAATGGAATGTTACCTGTACTATTCAGGTCCCATTTAACAATATTCAAAGCAACTATGTCTTTCTGCCACTTCAGAATATCACTGAGCAAATACTGCATAGGTTTTTTTCAACAGTAACAAAACAAGGCCTCAGGTCTGCTCAGTTACAGTATCGCCTTACAAAAAACACACAAAGTAAGCATTCTTTTACAATAGTAGCTACGTACAAGCATTTCTTGTACATATTAGGGATTATTTGATTACATGAGCACATATTTGTGAATGTTGCCTAATTAGGGACTTAGAAGATTTAGAGTCAAGATATGCTACTATAAATGAATGCTTTTAATTGATAATACTCTTAAGCACAGGATCCTTTTATACTACAATTCTGTCAGCTTTAAATCTGCTATGCATTGAGCACTGAATGCAAAACCTGGATAGTGACATACCAGTACAGTCTGACCCACTGGTGCACTCATGAAATGGAGATGACAAAGAACAGGCACTTTGAGTTTAAAAAGTGAGCATAAACTGCAGGTATGGGGAATTTTAAACTTAAGGGAAAATAGGAATAGGAATAGTGGTGTGGAAACACCACCATTTATTGGCTTATAGTGAGAAATAGCATGGTTTCAAATTGTGGGCACTGTTTGCCCAATCTTAACCAACACTAAGGAGCGTAAAAAAGTCATGCTGGATCAGACCAAGGCCCATCCAGTCCAGCGCTCTGTTCACACAGTAGCAAACCCAGCTGCCTTCAGGATCCCAGAAGGAGGATATAACTTGGAACTTGCCCGAGTTCCCCAGCAACTGGCATACATAGGTGTACTGCCTCCAATACCTGAGGTAACATACAGTCATCCGTCCAATCCCCCTTTAAAGCAGTCCAAATTGGTAGCCATCACAACCTCTTGTGGTAGTAAATTCATAGTTTACCTAAGCACTGTGTGAATAAGTACTCCCTTTTATATCTCTCAAATCTCCCATCAATCAGCTTCATGGGATGACCCCAGAAGAGAGAGCCCTGTTGTTTTTGTAAATTAAAGATAAAAGAAATCAGAGACATCTTCATACTAGAGGCAAGAATTATGTTGCCAGTTATTAGGTAAACTTTGTTGATATACAATTCAGTCATCCATTTTTCCTGAATATAGATATTTTATACAGTCATTCAGACTGTTAGAATGCTTGGACATATTTCTGAAGATAATAAACTAAAATATTGTACTTGCAATTGTTTTGTCACTGCTGATACCTACTACCCCAAGCCAGTTACACTATGATTCACCATTAGACCTTTCATTCCAGCAACTGTAAGTCATCTTTTGGCTGAATGAATCTGTCAGTTCTAATTATCTTTCCACTCTTACTTTTAGTTCCTAAACTTTGAGGTTTTTGTCTTTTTCATGGAAATATTGCATTTGCAAAATCCATTGAAATATTCAGAGAAGTGCAAATTTTAAAGATAACTGAGTTTTGGTTCACATATTGGTTTCTCGGTACTAAATTACATAGTACAAACTAAATGTATTTCTGCCCCAAGGTCTTATGAATGAAGTGAAGATGCACTATTAACAGTTTCATTTAGATTACAAACTGCTTTCAGATTGCCCATCTTCATTTTAAGACCATCCACAGTTTTGGTGCAATTAATTCCAGCCATATATGTTCTGTAGGACTAGAGGCCTGTTTTGACCTTCTTAGAGAAGGCCAAAGAGAACTATTCTGTTGTCCATCTCCTGACCGAGTGCACCCCACTGGCCCCATTCCTTGATTTCCACACACAGAGAGGCAAAGATCTGCAGAGGGTCACCTACAACTTCCACCTGCATTTAGGTAGGTGCTTCATGACAATCATGACCTTTTACTGTAGTCATAAAGGCAGATGCAGGATTACTGAAGCATTCTAAATCCTCCAGAAAACATGGGTTACTGGGAATTTAAAATAATAAACACATTAGAAGTACTCAGAGTTGGCACTGAGAATGTCTAACTAGTCCTTATGTCATTCCCCATCTTTTGACCTCACCTATTTCTTGTCCTGTATCGACACATAAATGGTGGATATTCCCTAGACATAGTTAAATCCAATCAGTGCTGGGTTGGTATGTGTGTCCTAAATGTACCTCCTGGCAACACCAGACTGGTGGTAGACAAATGGAAACACCACTTACAGGCTACAATTCTATTCCCACTCATTTGAGAGTGACTCCCACTGGGATCAGTGGTAATTCAGAAAAAAAAATTATAGATGTGGGTTATAAGTCACCTCTTTTGTGATCTCAATCCTTCGGTTGGCACAAACTTCTTATTAATAAAAAATAGGTTACTTATCACTGGGCATCTTCAATCTTCTAAAATTTATCAACATGTTTGTTTTAGAATCAGGGCCACATTTCATTCACACTGTAAATAGCTGGTGAAAATAGGATTTGAAAACTGAAAACGAAATGTGGCAATTTTCAAAGTGGAAAACTAAGATCTAAAATCAAAACTTCTGAGAATTCATTATGTGTGGTACAAAGCACACAATATTTTAATTGTGCGTATCCTTAAATTGTTATGCATTGTGTTGCAATTGCTGACCACAGTGACTCTCATTGTGATACCCTATCTGTGACGCAAAAGCTGAGGAGAAACATGATATATGAAAGGAACTCACAGCATAGCGAAGATGTATGTTTCTGGCATACCAGCAATGCAGATAAATCATTCTGGCCTGTCTTCACTTGTACACTGGTCTGATCATTATTGCTTTCCCCTCTTCTGATTGGGAAGCAAATCATGTTCCTGAGACAGGACAATGTTTTGCAACTTCCATTTCAGGCACTCTTCCCATTTCAAGGTGGAAGAAGTAACTACAGTAGTGGCTGGTCAGGTAAGTGAGTAGGAAGGTGGAAAAGAGATATATCAGGTAACAAATGTTAATATAGACAGAAGATGGAAAGTACTGTTAATGCTTCCGTGTCTGTCATCAGCCTTTCATTAGGTGACAGTTCTAAAGGAAAATAACTTTTCTTTTAATATACCTAATGGTTTTCTGTGGGTTAGAACTTCTTGCTTTGTGTTGCAGGCCATAAATCTTGCTAATGTAAACGTCAGCTGTTGGGGTGTTGCTGGAAAGCATCTGCTCAATCTTTCTGCTCTAGGGGTGTGTGCGTGCATTGGGTTAAGATTAATAGGAAGCAGTGTTAGATGTTGTGTAACATGTAAGAAAAATGCATGACTGTGGTGGTGAATGGAGACAAGTTAATTTGAGTAAATTACTGAAATTGCCCGATATATGACACATTAACTGCTGGAAACAAGCTTTTACTGTAGCAGTTCTTTTCTAAATGTTTCAGTGGAAATGGTAAACTATCCAGAGTGGTAATGGATAAATGAGCTGAGGGAAACCTGCTTTCATACAAGGGCAGTCTGGGCATCTTGCATACTTTGTTTTGAGAGCCCATCCACTAAGTGCTCTTCCTCTGAGGAACTCCAAAGGGAGATTGCACTGCTTTCTTCTGCTTGAAGGTCTTTTTCATTGTGATTACACCTTTATCTTTTTGCATACACAGCAGATAATACAGAAAAGAGAGAGCTTAACCCCTTGCCTGAAGCCTCTAAAGCTCAAGAATGAATGTGGATATTTAAGGCTTCTCTTCATGAGGCGTTTAACCTCATGAGGCCCTTCACCCAGGCTTCTTCTGTTCTCTTTGCAGGAAAAAGGCAGAACATTTACACATCGGTTTTGTCCAGGGTTTTGCTTACTCTGCCTGTCCACGTTTCATTATAAAGCAGGAAATGGTGCTATGGTATACCAAAATTGCTGATCTGCATAAGCCTTTCTTCCAGTTTCCCCTTCATTCCATTACCCTCTCTCTTTGAAAAACCACAAAATGGCTACAAAATGAAGAATGCAAAGCCTTAGGAGCAGAAATTAAAAGAACTGGGCCTGTTTAGCCTCAAGAAGAGAAGACTGAGAGGCGATATGATAACACTCTACAAGTACTTGAAAGTCTGGCACAAAAAGGAAAGCCAGAGTCTCTTCTCAGTCATCCCAGAGTGCAAGACATGGAAAAATGGGCTCAAGTTACGGGAAGCCAGATTCTGGCTAGATATCAGGAAAATTTTCCTGATTGTTAGAGCAGTACAACAATGGAACCAATGGCCTGGGGAGTTAGTAGGGTCTCCTGCATGCATATGCTTTGGAAAAGACCACCAGTTGCCTTCTCAAGATACAACTGGATAGCAATCTGAGAGGGATGGTTTAACTGGGAGTCCTGCACTGAGTCCTGATGGCCCTCTGCCCCCTTCCAACTCTGCTATTCTATGATTCTATGAAAAGGCCCCAGAGATTGACAGTGCTGTACAGAGGACCCACCAACTTCTCTGACTGAAGAACACTGAGTGTGTACTAAATGCCTCATGTAGAGAAGTCCTCTGAGCTAAACAACTTCCAGAATCACAGCTGAGCTACAGTGCATATTTAGGGATACAAATATAGGCATTACAAAAAGAGATAACAGACTGTCAATGTTATATATGCGATGTGTGTTAACATCTTCTGCAAGGTCTTTTCCCATCTATCTATCCTACCAGAGGTATGAAGATAGTTTACAAGAAATGATGCTTTTCCATAACGGTGTTCCAGCTAAAAAATGGATCCTCCTCAAGGTTTGCCTGGTACTAAGCCTGCAGTAAAACTATGGGTAAAGCCAGATGGAAAGACACACTGGGGCAGACACTCCTCTTCTGGCCATCTTTATGCCCACTTTCCCATTCATATATGGGCATCTCACAGTACATGTGGCACTTTTACTTTATATCTGTTGGTTGTTGGCTTAGTCATGCCTAACTGAAGTAGTACTCATTTCAGTGAATCTACTTTAAGTAGGAGCTATGTTGGCTTTTACATATTGAACCCAGAAATAAACTTGTGAAAGAAATTCTTGTGAAACAGTTTGCAGAACTGCATTTTGAGACATTGTTCAAGCAACATATATTTTGAGATGGGCGGGCAAAGGTTGTTCAAGTCATTGTACATCAACTTGGGCCAGCAGATATTAGACAAGACATTGCATTAGTGAACATGCAAGAGATTGCATTATGTGATAATGGAAGTACCCTACTAGATTTCATTTCTTTTGTCATGCAAAGAATTCATGCTGCCTTCCAAGACAGATGCACATTCAATTTTCACCTCCATTGGACTACTCTTCCTTGAAATTTGCACAATTTGGACTCCGTTTTACTTCCCTACTATGAAATTTGCATATTTCCCCCTCCTTGTTACTGCTCTGCCATGAGATTTGCACAATTTCTGTCTCCCTTTGACTATTCTGACTTGAAATTTGTGCAGTTTCAGAATCTATTTTACTTGTCCACCATGAAATAATGTGCAGTTTATACCTCCTTTGGACTTTTACCTTCTCGGTTTTTTAAAATTGTGAAATTCAGGAAGATATAACTTGAATTATAGGTTAGAAACAAAAATAATAAAGAAAAAATGGTTCACATTGTATAAATTTTCAGTATATTAACTAAAATAAATTCAATAAAACATATTACATTATACTACATTGTAAGGAAATATACTGGCAGTAGAAACAACAATGCATAACTTTAAATAAAGGTAAGCCAGACATACCTCTTTTTATCCATGTTTTGTATCTAAACTGCACCTAAATGTTGAAAGAGTCAATAGGTCCTTAATCCATTGCATTATGGAGGGGGTGGGGTGGCTGTAGTTCTAGCATTCTAAAATCAAGTCATTTAGTTGTCAAAAGTAAAATCCACTTGTGTTAACCTTGCATTAGGTTCCAAGAAGTGGACTATAATTATGTAGAACATATGGGCCATACACATTAAAAAGTTTTCCAATACAAAATGTATTCATTTTATTGTCTCCTTCCAAACAGGGGCAGCTGGTGGTCTTTGCCAAAACATATGGGTGAAAGAAACATTAGCTGCATCTCACCTCCAATGGTTTAGCTGACTTATGTTATGCTATGCTAGTCACAAAGTTGCATCCGACCCATCACGACCCCATGGGCAACATTCCTCCAGGCTCTCCTATCCTCCACCATCCCATGGAGTCCACCTAAGCTCGCACAGACTGCTTCAGACTTAGCTAACCCTTTATTGAGGAGATGTTGTAGCATCCAATATACATGGAACAGAAGCTTAACTGTTGCATTATTCTGGACTCTGTTTTACTTCTCTATCATGAGATTTGTGTAATTTTTCCCCTCTGCACCTCGTTTTGTCATATTGTTTGCACAATCTTCATCTCTATTTGACTGTCTTGAAATTTGCACAATTTTACACCATTGTTTTCATATGTTTATCAGTCCTGCTCCCTGCTCTATAACCCTTATATGTGTCAGCTATAGCAACAAACCTGAAGGGGGAATTAGCAAAAAAGGACTGAAGAAGGAGGCACCTTATCAGTGGGTTTTCTTACTTCAGTGTTACATGAAATAGTTTGCTAGCAATTGGAGTGCCAAAATGGAGGACATTGACAAAAGAGTTCTGCTTGATTAACTAGCCCAGAAGTAGTTTGGCACTCTCATGCAGAGTTTAACTCCCCAAAACCAAAAATTTAAAAATTAAAAGCTTG
The DNA here is from genome assembly GCF_004798865.1 of Varanus komodoensis. Lineage (NCBI taxonomy): Eukaryota > Metazoa > Chordata > Lepidosauria > Squamata > Varanidae > Varanus > Varanus komodoensis. The sequence continues at coordinate 49,247,204 of NW_025336087.1, forward strand.
TAAAGGCATTCTAACATTCATGAGGCTGGAGCACTTTTTTGTTGGTGGGGGGAATGATTTGGAGTGGGTTGGGGAGGTAACGGGGATGGTGGCTTCAGGACAGAGGGTGAACATTGTGGCTGAGTGGTGAAAGAGTCCAGAAAAGCTCTAGTGAAGGCATTTTGTGAAGTACTCTTTAAAAAAAAACAAAAGCAGTGCTGAAATAGGACGATTATAAGGGAGAGAGATTGGTATGCTGGGCTGAATATCACATAGGCCCGTCTTCAGCTTTTTACAATAACAAAATAACAAAAAGGTTTGCAAAAGATTTACCTTGTTCTCAAGGACTTTGAAAATTATTTCCATTTGGCAGTCTAAATGCAGGAGGAGGAATTCTCCTTAGAAGCCAGCAGGCTCCACTGACTAATTGCAGAAAGGGTGATGGCCTAGGGCCCAAGGGAATGAGGAGGTCTTCTGCAAAGGCACCTGGAATGTGCTCCAGAGCTGGAGGGATGCCTGAGAGGGAATGGGAGGGGGGGGCTTCTTCATAGGCTAGTTTAGAAAGCCTGTAGCCAAGGGTGGATTGAGGGGTCTGTGCCCCCTAAATTTTCTTTGTCTCATCTATTTTTTCATAATTTTTTTAGTTTAAAATTTTGACTTTTGAAAGCCTGAAAACCAGATGAACCTTCCTCTACTTTTTGAGCTGCCCCTACCTCAAACTTTTAGGCTAACTGTGGACCTATGGCTTAGCAAGCTGTGTGAACTTGCCTTTCAATAGTCCACTTTATGACTAAAACAAAGCAGCAATTGAACTCATGGCCGTTCACTAGCCCAACAAGCATGAACTTGTTTGAAGAGCCCCCACCCCCACCTTTGTTATTCTTGGTGGTCAGATTCTGTTTCATGACAACACTGGGCTAGTACAGTTTTAGCAGTATTAAAAAAGACTGGCATAGCAGCATTTGTATTAATGCATGCAAAAGTTAATTTAGCAACATTTTCATTACTTCCCATTCCTCTATATGTTACCTTTCTGTATTACTTTACTTCCCAGTGCCATCATATCATTCTCATAGAACAGAATTATACAACAGTAGAGCTAGAAGGGCCCATGAAGACCATCAGGTCCATCCCTCTGCTGTTAAAGGAATCGTCTTTATTTAAAATGAATAAGTGGCATTTACAGTATTTATTTTTCTATAACTGCTTTTGCAAGTGCAGTAAATGCAGATCCCTGATGATGCAAAGAAAACAATTGCTATTACACAGGTAGTAGTAGTCCGCTATATAGTGTATTTATGTTGTATAATACAGAAATACAGAAACATGTATCATTCAGAGGGATCTTTCTAGGTAGACAGCTTCTTTGTATCAAAACAACCATTCTGAGGCCTTTCTGCTGTGGGGGACTGGTTTCCATACTTGATTATATCAATAAAACCATAGTCATTCAATCCAGGAAGATTTGTTTAAATAAAAATGTGCGGATACCAAAACAAGCTTAGGTGCCTGTCTAATATCCACAGAGAGGGAGTTAATACATGGAAGACACTGCTCTCAGTCGACTCCAAAGGGAACATTTGATTTGTTTAATAAAGCCAAACCAAAACTTTTACAAGCAAACCAACGACTGATTATGCAGGTTATGATCACTGAGAACCATATGGTCCTTGAAGGAAGGGAGTAGTTACCAATGCAGCAGTGAGCTATTAAAAACTGCAAGCATTTCAAAGACCTAAATATTCAGAGGCCTTGTGACAATCTGGAATGGTAGGCATCTAACATTTAAATTCACGGAGGAGAAAAATCAAATTCACAAGTGTTAGGATGATGGCTGATAGTTCTGTGAATTTTTAATCAAGCTTTTCATGTGGTTATGTACAATGTAATCAGAAAGGAGTAACAAGATTACTCTGCTAGAGTACATTTATCTGTTTAGAATTCTCTGCACCAAGTAAAACTCTGCCTATAGCCCATGTTACCACAGTGTTATTGTATGTTATTCCATTTTTTCCTGTTGAATGGGTGTGTATGTTACATGGCAAATTGTGTATTGTGTATACACTATCACTTTAAAATACCTCCGTCTAAATTCTAACTCCTTATCTAGAGGGAAGTCTCTTTGTATTGAAAGTATTTGTTAGCATTTTGCATAACAGATGCAATATATTGCTTGCCCACAAAAGAAACTCTGCAATCGACTTCTGCTTCCTCATCTTTTCATCCTTTCAGGAATAGGCCATTTGTTACATCCAATTACCATGTGCCTTAATGAAACCTGCCTCTCCCCAGTGCTAACTGCAGGAGGGGGAAAGGAAAGATGAAAAAGAGGGATATCATCTTCTGTGGCCATTATTTATAAATCCCTTTTTGCCAAGATGAAAGGACTTTTCCTTTCATCATCGCACCTGCATGTTTGCTTCAGCTGAAGCAGGAGCACACAGAATTGGATCTATGCCTTTTGCCTTATGTGTATGCAGTATTTTATTATTAAAGACCTGCAAGCTCCTGGCCAATCTGAGCTAGAGCTGGATTCTTTCTAGTCTTGCTTGCTGAAAGGCTTTTATAGGATGCGTGGAGTTATGTCAAAGCACATAAGCTTCTTTGGATACGATTCTCCATTAAAAAGTAGAGTAGAAATCTATAAAATAAATAATGAATAAATATTGTCTGTTATGATCAAACTTTAATAACATTGGAGACATTTTTAAAGGCGATTATCATACAGCTTCCATGCCCAAATAAAAAAAGAATAAAATCACTGATTGAGAAACTGAGACATTGGCTGCATAGCCATCTAAATTTAATACCAGTTTAACCAACACGTGTGTTGATTCACAGTAGGTAGATAAGTGATGAATAAATATTCTGCAGAGCAGGATTACTGCAGCAGACTCGAATCTATTTTATATATCTAAAACATTGCTATACTGCCATTCATCAAATGAGATTCCAGAGCAGGGTACAGCCGCATAGATCATTATTTAAAGCCAGATGGAGTGCAATAAAACATTAGCATCAAATAGCCATCGTAAGAGACAGCAAATAAGAATTACAAGGAAGATGGATGGGTGATACAAATTAAAATGAATGGATCAATAAAAATACCTTAACCATATACTGAATAGAGGAAACAAGATGTTAGATATACTGCTGGGGGTGGGGGGGGTGGATTCCAAAGGTTGGCCACGGGCAATGAGAAGTCCTTCTGCTTTATGATTGCATAGCACGCAGCCAATAAGGAAGGCACTTGAGCCCTGTTCAAGCATTCGATAAAGCATCTTACTTGAACTGCAGGAAGAGGAGCATTTCAGCCCTTCTCTCTTTTGTCATGCAGAATGCATGGCAGGTGACTGTCAGAAGCAGAAGGCTTCCTCTGCCCAGGAATCCTCCCCACCACATCCAGGATGCCAGATGATCCATGTTCCAGATCTCCTGAAGATGCCACACAGAAGAAATCCTCTGCTTCAGACAGTCAGCCTCCATGGATTCAGCAGGATGACAGCAGTGAAGGGGCAGCCTGTGGCTGAAGCACTCCCCCTCTTCACCATATTTATTTATTTATTTATTTTTCGATTTATATCCTGCCTTTTTCCTACATAGGGCTCAAGGCAGCTTACATCATTCTCCTCCTCCATCTTATCCCCACAACAGCAACCCTGTGAGGTAGGTTGGCCTGAGAGTCTGTGACTGGCCCAAAGTCACCCAGTTGGTTCCATGGCTGAGCGGGGACTCGAACCCAGATCGTCTGAGTCCCAGTCCCAGGCTCTTAACCACTGCACCACACCGGCTCTCATATTCACCATAAACGTTTGTGGGCACAAAGCAGCTCTAGCTCCCTCAAGCAGCTTCTCCCACCTACCCCCCCCCCCTTGTGAATTCAGGCATACGAGATGGTCTGAATGGGGTTCTGAAGTTTGGACTTCATGGAAAAATCTTCAACTTTTGTACTGCAAAGATGTTGCGATCAATATGGGACAGGTTTCTAGCTTAGCAGTACACCGATAAATTAAAAGCATTTGCAAATCCAAAAAAAGAGGAGGATTTTTCTCTGAGCTGATATGAATGTGAATTTAATTTAATATGCAAACTAAAAGCTGCCTCATATACTTCAAAATAGAATAAAAACTCATGCCAGAAACATGGGGAAGTGTGCCATCTTTCCTCAGAATAACCTGCTGAATAAAACCCTAAATCAGACCTCTCCTTTCAATTCATATGCTATATTCATATGCTATGAATGGGGCTGTTCAAGGACCTTTGACTGTAAGATAATTATTTTTTATTGCAGTGCTGTTGGAGCTTTCTCTATTTAACTATGATCATTACCTCTCTTATCCTAAAATCAAGACCTCAAGATGGATAGCAATTATCATAGAAAACATAAATAAATGAAGCAGTCTGCTCTGTTTAGTGATCCGATAGAAGTAGAGTCATGTGGCATAGACCTGACTGCATTTATTGACTATTCTGTTGAGATTATATGAATACATAAAATGAAAACAGTAGTTCCCCAGTGCATCTGTGGAACTACTTTCTTCAATTCTTTGCTGTTTTTGTATTGTTAACTGAAACATAGAACACAGAAACATAGCAATTCGGAAAGGGCCTCCTGGGCCATCTAGTCAAATGAACAAAATGCAGATCCATTTAAAATGGAAGCTATTAAGCATAACATTTATTTATTTACATTCGGGCTAGAACCAGGGGAATTTGGAAGGGAGGGAGGAAGGGTTGAGTTTTCCTCCCATTTTTCTTAAAATTCTTCTTTTTTAAAAGCCTCTATTGGCATTTTTAAATGCATTATTCTTAATTAATATCCCCACTTCTTTCATGGGTGGGGATTTCCAGATGGAAATAAGTGGGCAGACAAACTTCAGAAAAACCGCCTGAAGCTTTGTAGTCCTAACCTGTCTTGGAACCACACATGCTTATCCTGCAACAAGCAAGCTGAGCTGAGCTGTGGGTGAATGCAAGACCTTCAGTTTGCCCCTTATATAGGTCTGGAAGAGGTATAGCCGACTGAACACCCTTTATTCTGATATGCTCACCTTCATTTTTTTTATTCTTGCCTCAGCTTCTGCTACTCTTTTTAACTAGACATAGAGCCTGTCACGTGTAGATCAGGATGGGGTCCTCAGTCTGGAGCCCATTCTACCTCCATGTACAAACAAGGACTAGTAGTAACTTTTCAGCCCAGGGAGAAAAGTACTAGACAGTTGGAACTAGAAAATGATTTCCTAAATGTACAAAGTAAGATCTTTCCCCTTTCTAGTCCAACAGGGAAAAGTAATTACTTTGCCCAGCCTTTTTTTCTGCAAGGGAACATAAAATTAAACCAACTAATCCACTTCACTGATGGTACTTAACAAAGCTCAGAGGCTTCAATTAACTACAGCTTAATAAAGGTACTAATCTGTATTAATGAAATCCTTCAACAAATCACGCTGAAACAATGTTTAAGTAATAATCAGCAAGTTTAACACAGGAACTTGCTGTGGCAAATAGTTGGAATGCACTGAATAATCAAATTCCACAAGATTTAGACCAAACAAATATCAGAACATGACCATAGTTTATAAGTGATTTTTCTATAGCTGAATTATGCACATCGGATGTATTTAAGGGGGTTTAAACACATGAAAGCACTTAAATCAATGGTCTAAATCAAGCCAAAGCATGCAAGTTAAACTATTTATGTGCCTCTACTTTCAATTGCCTACTCTATCCAAATTCGAAACTAATTGTTTATTTCTTCTGTGGTGAATTATCACATGGATATGGATGTTTGTTTCATTCTGATGATCTTATGATAAATCTTTTTTATCACAAAAATATTCTTTTTAATCATAAAGACACAATATAATCAGACACTAAGCTTTTGAGCAGAAAGAAGACATAGAGCACAATTTATTATAAGACAGTGCTGGAATATATGGCTTGGAATGCTGGTACACAAACTTTAATGCTGATACTAACAACAACAGGGGAAAAATGCTAGCCGGGACAAAAGAAAAGTAATTTGCATGCCAAATACATACATGTTTCGCTTTGTGTTGAACATGCATGGTAGTGGTGAATGAACACAACGTTCTTTATACAACATATAATTTATAACATTTTTTGTATAAAAAAAAAGTGGTGATAGCTATTAGCTTAGATGGAATCGATCTGCACCAGCAGGGTTGCTCATGTTCTTAGGCAAAAAAAAAAAAAAAAAAGTACAGCAACATGAGAAAACTGCCTTCTTACCATTTTGCTGTTTTGCATAATGCATCATCGGATGGTACACAAAGTATTTGTAGTTGGCCTGTTGTAAATTAGTACTATCACATACTTCACCAATTTTGAATGAACAGAGAAGAAAAATCTTTGCTTCAGAAAATTTTAAACAGCCATTGTCTTTTCACTGGTCTGCTTGCATTTAATACTATAAACCATGATGTAGTCTGTTAAAATTTGGCTTATCAACGTATCAAAATCTATCCCCAGAAACAAATCATGGTTTGTTAACCAGCTACAAGCACAAATAGCCATTGTTTGTTACTGGCTTATGAAGTGTGGCTTGTTTAAGTCATGGTTTGTTGCGATGTCTGAAACAGAACTATGGTTTATCCCAGGCTTGTTTGAACTGCTGAATGCCCTGAAATAGAGGCATCCATAAAGTGTACCTTGAAGGCTAGCAGAATAGGCGAGAATGACACCAAAAGCAGGGAAAACAAGCTGTGGCTGCATTGGATGCTCCTGATCCTATAGCTTGGAACCTTACAAGTATCTGCTGCATGGCAACAGGATTGTGCCCTTAGCATTATATGTCCTGAACCAGTTGCACTTTCAATTGCCTCTCCAGCATTTTCTAATGCAAACACTGACTCATCATTCACTGAAACAGAAAGTGGGGCACAAAAGATTTTGTTTATTCAGAATCAGTCTTCCCTTCTTTCTCTTTCTTCTTTGACAAACAGGAACACAAGCAATAAAAGATGTCTTATGCTCAGATAGAGTATAATGTTTAAATTTGTGTCTTTCATTATTATAGTTTATTACTGTACCTAATATTCAAAGTCCAATAAAAACAGAAATGCAGTGGCAACATAAAATAGATTAAAACCCCAATTAAAACATATTCATTAAAAAGTTAGAACCCCCTTCAACAGCAGCCCAGTGTAAATACCAAGGTCCTGCTGAATAGAAATGTTCTACCTAGTGGTGGAAAGAAAACCAAGAAAGGACTACCCTAGCTGCCCTGACAGGATGTTCCAGAGCTTGGGAGTGGCCACTAAGAAGGTCCTCTCCTATATCTCCACCAAATGTGCTTCTAATGATAGTGAAACCAAGCTAAAGCCACCCCCCCCCCCATTTTAAAACTCAGGCAGGCTTGTATGAAAGAATGTGGTCTTTCAGATAGCTTGGTGTCAAATTGTGTAAGGCTTGAGAAGTCATAGCCAGAACTTGGAGAAGAAATAGATCAGTAGCTTGTAAAGATGTTGCAACACAGGTGTTCCCTATGTGCCCTATAACCTCCATCAGCGCACGCACGCACACACACACACAATCAACAGTAATTGGTAACAGTACTGGCTATAGTATTCTGGATGAGCTGAAGTTTGCAAAGGTTGCAGTATGTATCTTCAGAAACAGCACAGTGGGAACATGTGCATACCTGCCCACTGCCCAAACCTGAACCCCCAGGAATAGGATTACACCCAAACTGTAAGCCTGAGCCTTCAAGAGGAGTATAACTCCAGCCAAAGCAGGCTGAATCCTTATTCACCGATCTTTCTTTTGACTGACCAGGAACACCTCTGTCTTGCTGGGAGTAAACTTCTAGTCAAGAATCTCCTTCATGCAGTTCATTGCCAACACCAGTCACTGATTTAGGACTAGAACAGTGTTCTTTTGTCCAGTGTCATTGGCATATTTGGGGCATCAAACCTCCAGCAGTCTCATGCGTTTATTACATAGCAGGTGGACAATATGGAATCCTGTGGGATGCTATAGGGAAATGGCACAGTGTTAAACCAGAGTCCTGCAGCACCAACTTCTGCTCCCATTCTCCAGGAAGGGCAAGAAGAGTACCATTTTTATTGTTCCATTTGATTATGTTGAGTATTTCTTCGCAAAGCTGTGCTTATGCACAAAATGGTACTAGAAATGTCTACTTATGGTGATTAACATAAATTCACTGGATCTTATTTATGTCAAGAAAACAATTAAAATTATATTAAAAAACAAACTTACTGGACTAAATAATAAACTAATATGAGTGGTTTGAGGGGACAAGGTTAGTTCTCATTCTTTCTACAAATATTAAGCGTAGAAATATCCCCTTCTTCCATACATCTGCTGCTACCTGACCAAAGACAACATTCTTTTACAAAAGAATGACTGAATTTTATAACTGGTATTATACATTGATGCACCTTCTTTCTACATTTATCTGCAAAGGAAAGATAGATGGTAAAATCTGCATCTATCCATTCCTCTACTTTTATTAGATCACTTCAGGTCAGAGGTTCATTTTGAAGTCTTGGTAAGAACATATCCTGTTGTTGGCATTTGCTTCAGCTTCCTTTGGAGCATGCTACTCTATCAATATTCTGAAGGCCACATTGTATAACACTCCTCTCCTCCCAAGCTCTTTTGTTTCAAGCTTAATTTGGTTCCTTATCAGGTTGTGAGATCCCAGCATGTTGAGCACTGGAGCTTTTGATCTAAAAACTCATTTTCTGAAACATATTTCTATAGTATAGGCCCATTATAGAAATCTCTCTATGGCCATTTCTTCTGTGAAAGATCCATTAATATGCACTGTTGCATACCAGAGCAGAGAATGAGCATTTTTGGCAGACAGACCCAATCTGTGTCTAATAACCTTGAATAGCCTCAGTGATGTCAAACTTGGCCTGCATATCACACAGCAACGATACAGGATTTGACTTTGGTATTCCTTAACATTCAAACTGTACGATTAAAGCATACTTAGAAAATCAAGAAATGAATATCAAATCAAAACAGTCCCATAATTATTCTTCTTAATACTTTCTGCCTTCCTAATAATGTGAATATCTTTATATGTCTAGAAATATCTGCTAACAATTACTGCGTGGTCTTAAATTCAATAGCTTATTGTTTCTGACTGGATAAAACACTCTGGGAGTGCTGCCTGGCAATGACCTGTTTGTTGTTGCTCGAGACACTCATCCAGTCCCAGGTGAATGTCCTACCAAGTGAATTACCATGAGTATGACAAGGTCTGAAAACTAAGATGAAGGCAAATCTGAATAAGATAGGATGGGGCAAAATATGATGGAAAGTGTTTTATGGTGGGGAGGCAGGGGGAATATTAGTGGCCTAGGTCCCTTCAGGCTAGACCTTGTTGAAGCTCCTGTTTGAATGGTCATTGGCACATGATTTGGTGTGGTGTATTTGTCATAACTTCTGTGGATCTGCTGAACTTCCTGACAACTATCCTACAGTGAAGCCAGATAGGTCAGATTTCTTCTAACAGACCAAAGTTCTCAAGTTTAGGATCAGTCATAGTCTCAAGTCATGATAATGTAGCCTCTTTCAAATACCTATGTGGAATGAACATGCATTTCAGTGGACAAGTGATTGCTGTACACCAAAATCCAACTTGAAGCATTCGTTTGTATGCAATTAATGGTTTGCATGCAGGGTGGGGTGATGGAGAGGCTCCATGCCCAAGTTAAGTGCATTCCTCGAAATAACTGTAGGATGTCCTGCATGGAAACCTGCAACTAGAAAGTGCTCCGTGCGTACAGCTGTGCTCCAGGTTGGCCCTAGGTTCCAAAACTATTTGGAGTTTGAGCTCACAAGACCAACACACACTCACAAACACACTATTGCATATAACAATTTGCATGCATTTTAAAGTCTGTATGAGCATGTGTGTTTTTGAAGGACCCTGTCTCTTAAGAATACCCTGTTTGTAAAAAGGGGATTTATGGACTGAGAGAGAAGGACATATTTAAAAACTCAGGCAGAAAAATTGGGAGGTGGGCAGGGGGGCGTGCAGTAGGAAGGAAGCTATTGTGGACAAAAAGCTAGCTAAGCCAGGTGTGTCAAATACAATGGATCCTATCAGGACCCCATGGCTTCATTTCAGCAAGTGCCCATGCACAGCAGAATGGTGAGACAGATGGCCTCCAGAGATTCAGTGCAGCAAATAAAGTCCTGCCCCTTCACACCACCTCTGTTGCACGCACAGGGGTTCTCTTTGCCCACATTATAATTACTGTGCCTAGAGTGAGGTAGGGTTTGCCCTTCCCCCGTGCCTTACATGTGCATGGTAGATAGATAAAGGGCTGAAACAGGGAATCTGTTGTAGATGATCGAGCCATCCCCTGGGATGCTTGTCATGTTCACATTGCTCCTTTGCTTGCCATATGGCCATAGAAATAGCCATATGTCAGCCCAGTGTATCAGGAATGATGTTAGTTGTAATAACATCCTGGCAAACAGAACAAATCTTTCTCCCAGTGACTGCAGCTATTTTTTTAAAATAAGCAGGAGTTACAGAAAATGCAGAAAAATCCTCATGTATTAATTAATGTTGCTTTCTTGTTCAAGGAGAGATGGAATAAATTTAAGTAAGCAGCTAATATATTATGTATTAATTAATAATATTATTGAATTTAACAGCAGCTATTTATCATAGCTAAGCATTGATTTCCTTAATGGCACAACAGTGTTTGTCATCTAAAGATATTGCATAATATCGATCATAAAAACAACGGTTGTGCTGGTCTATGAGGGAAAAAGTCCAAAAGCTATCATTGGGCAATACCTTCATTAAGAGTAGCCAAGCTGCTACAAAAGATTGTGCAAACTTCAAGTCAGGCCTGGAGATCAAAAACATAAACAAAACAAAACAGGCTAGGGAAGAACAAAGAAGTCAAAATATTATCTCTAATGTTTTAGCCATAAGGTCTGCAATTTGTAGATTGTCAACCCAATAATTGTGTTACTAGAAGATATCACCTACCTTTCTGAGATAAAGAAACACTGATCTTTTTACCTAGTGTGCCTTGCAGAATTATCCTCTAGCTTTTCTAATATAAGGATGGTCATGTTCTTCTTATGCTCTCAGGCTACCAAGAAACCTGGGTACTTTGTACAGAACAGGAGCGAGTTACAGCTGGCCTGTAAATTTTCAGAAATGGGGATTCGTGATTTAAAACACACACACAAAGAGAATGCTAGGTGTGATACAGCATTGATAAATATCTAATTATTTCAATCTACATCTGTTTTGAGACTGGGCCTTACCATGCAAACTTCATGGCCACAACATATGGCCTGAATTTTTGAATTTTCCGTTCTTTTTCCATCTTCACCTAACCCAACCCATTTACCACATAACCCAACCAAAACAATGGCTTTGTGTGGCATTTTGTTTGGTCTGAATAAAGGCATGGCCCAGTTATGGTTTTAGATAATATTTAATTCCTCTGTAGAGATGTGAAATTAGTTACATATTGTAAATATAACATTTGAAAATGTTAATGAGTTCTAAATATGTCATCATGTCACATGGAGGTGGGTGGAGACCTGTTTTCCCCTGCAGAGAAGGGCAGGACGCATTCCAATGGAGCCAAGCTCAGGGAACCAAGGTTCAATTTGGTTGTCAGGAAGTACTTCCTGACAGTTAGGACCCTGAGGACATAGAATGGGCTTCCAAGGAGAGTGGTTGAAGCCCCATCAGTGAGGGTGTTCAAGGATAGGCTGGACATGCACATGCTAGGCATGTCATGAGTGGAGCCAGCTGGAGCTGGAGGTCAGACTAGGTGGCCCAGGAGACCCCTTCTGACTTACACTGTTTCTATGTATAACATTTTTATCAGCAGATTTTAAAAGATGAAATGCTTTGAGAGCCAGTGTGGTGTAGTGGTTAAGAGCATGGAACTGGGACTCAGGCGATCTGGGTTCTAGTCCCCGCTCAGCCATGGAGCCAACTGGGTGACTTTGGGCCAGTCACAGACTCTCAGCCCAACCTACATCACAGGTTTGTTGTTGTGGGAATAAGATGGGGGAGGAGAATGCTGTAAGCTGCCTTGAGCCCTTTGTAGAAAAAAGGCAGGATATAAATCGAAAAATAAATATAAAACACCAGCTTTTGTCACAAATAACAGCAGTATGTATGCTACAGCACCCCTGTAGAGTTGCTGTTGTTTTGTCAAAGGATACTTCCTCTTGCCTCACAGTTCTCACCAGTCCATCAGCCCACTGAAGCCACTGTTTCTTCCCCTGGAAATACATACCTCAGAAAACTGCAGCACAAGAAAATATGTGGCATGAGGAAATCCTGGATATCGCGGCACCAATAGCACAAGGAGGGTGGTTTAGGCTAAGTCTCTTGTGACCAGCCTGTGCGTCAGGCATTCAATTCCAGTACAAATGTCTAATGCTGATCATGTTTACCCTGTGTACAGTGGCATGTGTTAAGAATTTGAGCACTTTGACTGTGTGACCTCCCAGTTCACATATTATGTTAGGAATGCTTAAGCCTGCTTTTCCAGGGCTTTATACTGCAGAATTCATTCATAGGATTGTATATGACTGTGGTTGGACAAAAACTAGAGTGAACTAAGCCATGCAGAGGCAAGACAGCAGCAGTTCTTATGATCTGGATTAGTGCAGAAAATGGCTGCCATTTTACCTGTAGTTCATACCCGCAGTTATACTGCCTTTGCCTCCCTACCACCATGACCACTAAAGGAAAATACAAAACCAAAGCATTGTGGGACAACAGTCACAACTTTATTTAGGGAATCATCTTGAATGCAAGCACCCATTCTTTACAGAAGGCTGCTGGTCCATCTGCCCCACACACAGCCCTGTCTGTACCTTGGCTCCAGGTAGCTGATTAAAGTTAATCACATGAATGCCTTTCATTGCCTGCCAGCCATGATGGTAGAGAACAGCTCCATCTCATGCCCACTGCAACAAGCATTCCAGGGTCCAAAGGATGCTCCCCCCACATTTCGCTGAGCTGAGCAGCAATGAGGGGTACACTAGCTCAGCCAACTGTCTTCATCCAGTGCCTCGAGGTCTGATGAAGATAACAGAACTCAACTCCTTTAGTGCCCATGTTGTGTTCCACAAGAGGTTTAGGAGTAGATCAGTGGCCTACCGGATTGGCCCTGAAACATCATCAGATTATAACAAGAAGCCCATCCATACCTTCCTTTCTGTGATGGGGAGGTGCAAACTTGCCCAGTTTGATTGCCAGAGGGGATTATCTGCCTCCCTGTTGCCTCATTAACATAACTGCAAACTGATAGGCAACTTGTTACCATCCAGATGTTTTAGAATACAGTCCCTATCATCCCTGACTATTGGCTATAGTGGCTGGGTTTCAAGGTAGTTGTAGGCCAAGGCAACTGAAAAGGAAAAGGCAATAGAGAATTTTTGCATGTGAACCTGCTCTACAACTTCAGCAACAATTGAACTCTAGCACTTAAAAAATAAAATTATTCTCTAAAGAATGATTTAGCGATAACCATACGAAATGCTTCAGTGTTAGTGTGAATGTATCCTCAATTCCTGTTCAGACTCCTGTGAACCTTGTTTTTGGCTACTCTTAAAATATTCCTTATTTGTAATGTAGTTTGTAAAATCAACTACATTCCTCTTTCAGAAATAATGTACAGTGATAATCCAGTATCATATTTAACTTCTTCCTGTTGCATACTTAGGCACAAAGGACAATTTATATTTGTTCTTAGAAGGACTCAAGTGGCAATTTTTTCTTAGTATCAAGTAATACAGAATGAACAGAAAGTGCAGGAAGTGTGAATGATAAGGGGTAAAAGTTCAATTGTTTGTGATCTCGTAATACTTGTAGCATCAGAGTAGAAAAAAGAAGAAGCAAGGAACATCTATTTTCCTGCCAAACATTATTCTATTGTGTGCAGTGTTACATAATTAGGAAGCATTTGAAAGGTGAAACAGAAATATGCTTACTGTATATAGTGGTTATTATTAAGCTGCATTTATATCCTGCCTTTCTCTCCCTTGTGAGGAACCCAAGGTGGCTTATAAGTTTCTGCTCCTCTCTGTTTTATCACCTGTAAGAAAAGTTAGACTGGGAGTCCGTGATTAGTCCAACAAAGTCACCCAATTTGCTTCTAGTCCAGCACTCTTAACCACTATACCACACTGGTTCTCCTAATCACCTTACATATAAAAGCATCTGTCTTGGCATGACAAATCAGCATCTCATCAAAAGACTGTAAGCTTTAGACTTAGTCCATTGTTCTGTAGATGTCAACTATGAATACCTCCTCTTAGATAAAGCCAAGGCATAAACAGATTCACACATTCATATTACTTTCAAAATGAGTAACCATGTGCCTGAATCAGTTGCATGTTTGAAGCAACAACCTGTCCACACTCTGTTGCTTTGAATACAATGCACATTCTAATGTGCATTTAATGTGTGTCTCTACTGACATTGTAATGTTCCATCACCAAGGTAGTTTTAGATCTGAATGTGTGTTCTTGTTTTTCTTCAGTAAAACTTACATTTGTTGAACAGTTTATGTAGGTTTGGTCACATGAAACTTTTTCCTATCCACTTTGTTCTCTGCTTTACCTCTTGCCGTACTTGTCCCATTGTCAAGAAGTCATTGTATCTGAACCAGTAATTTAGTCTTATGAGTTCTGTTTCATATAACTTGTCAAGATTAGAAGCAGATTCCAGTTTTCATCATAGTTTGTAGAGCTCATGTAAACCATATTTTGCTGATTTGGAGAGAATGACATGAGTATGGTGTGTTCCAATCAAGTAAAGCACCTGCAAAGAAAGGGACGAGGGAACCCTTTGTTGTTGATATAACACCAAGCCTTGGTTCTGCTAATGGATATTTATGTTAGATCAAATTGTAGCCCAGCTATAGGCATTTGAACATGGCAATGGCATGTTAATAATTGGTTTCTGGCAAATACCAAGAAGCAGTTCTTGTGTGTAATGCATCAGTGGATATATGGCTTACATTCATTTTATCATCCTCTGCTCCAGAGTTAAATGACACTGATCAGTTTTCTTTATTTAATGTATTTTTAGATCACTTCTCAGTCAATTATTGTTTCCTGAAGCAGTTCACATTGGTAAAAAAGACAGAGGTTGGCCCTGCCATCACAAACTAAGATGATAGGACATACAAGAAAAGAAGGGCTGTTTCTTATATATTTACTGTTACGTTTATACTCCATTCTTTTGTATAGTTTTGTTTCCTTTTTCAAGAAACCCAAGGCAACTTACATGGTCTTCCTGCTCTCCATTTTATCCTGTCTCAGCAGGTATTTAAATACATTTGGGACCTGGTTGATCTTCCCTTGCTGGAGTTCTTGCTCAAGTGAGGCTCTTGTTCCTTAGGTCAGTGGATGAGCTCAAAGCTCTCTTTCCCCTTCCTTCTGCAGTCCCAAGGCAAACTATCACTTGGAGCCATGCATTCTTACTGCAATTACTTCAGCAGTGGCTCCTTCTCTGGCGGATGGATGGACCATGTTGGTCTCCCCTTTGCCTTGATGTTATCCTCAAGAATGAGGAGGTGCAGCCTCCTTGTAGCACTTGTAGCACTAGCTGATGGCTACAGGCAAAGCAGTCAGTCCCAGTCCAGGACAACACAGATTAATAACATCAAATGTAGTTGGCTAGCATCCAAAGCAGCCCTGTAGAATTCTTTTAGCCCCCCCCCCACCCACCCACCCATGTTCCCACCCTTGTTGTTCCAGAAGCACCCTTGATTATCAGCCATCACTCTTGAGAGTACAAATGGTTTGATGGTAGAAAGCCCCATGACGAAGTCAGAGTTCTATGCCTCTTTTCTTGATCCAACTCTCTTTTAAAATGTAAAGGTTTCCCCTTGACATTAAAGTCCAGTCACGTCTGACTCTAGCGGGTGGTGCTCATCTCCGTTTCCTAGCAGAGGGAGCCAGCATTTGTCCGCAGACAGTCTCCGTGGTCATGTGGCCGGCATGACTAAACTCCGAAGTGCACGGAACGCTGTTACCTGCCCACTGAAGTGGTACCTATTCATCTACTTGCATTTGTATGCTTTCACACTGCAAGGTTGGCAGGAGCTGGGACAAAGCACTGGAGCTCACCCCAACTGTGGATTCGAACCGTTGACCTTTTGATCAACCAGCCCAGCAGTTTAACCCACTGCGCCACTGCTATTTGCATGCTGTAATGGGGGAAGCTTACCCTATCTTAGATTGTCCTTGACATTAACCAAGAGTAGGTAACTTAGATCCCTCCAGAACTCTCCATCCATACCAACCAATATGCCATTGATCAGGGATTAAGAAAGTTGCAGTTTGCAACTTCTAGAGAGTGCCTGGTTGCTTAACGGTGGCCTATACTGAAAGAGCATGTGTCTTTTCTGAAAGGACTGCATCCTTCTTTCACACATTACAGTCTGAATTGAAGCATTTCTTTTCCCTATTCATAATAAATAGAATTATTTTCTGCAAAAACAGATGAAGTGCCACAAGTGATGAATGGAGGTTATGCACCTGCATTGCTTTGTTGATATAGAGCCCACAACTGAGAGTACTTGAAGATTTCCACCCTGAACAGCTGAACTGCAAACACTGTTCCAATTCATATAAAATGTGTAAGATAAAAGTTGTTTTAGTTGTGCTCTTTTGTCTGTACAGCTTCATTATTCACAGAAGGATAGACTAAACCTGCTTTGTTTTCCTCATTATAAAGTTAATCTTTGCACTGTAGAGATTAGCGAGGTTATGACACCACTAGCTAAATCTGTCCTTCCCACAGCTCTCTCTGCTAAAGCTGACTGGCAATGATAATTCTTAACCAAACCACCCAAGAATTTGATGCCTGGCTTATTAGGTCAGCAGTGTGATTAGAACTGCCCTGAGCCTCCATCTCCTTGATCACAGGTTAAGGGCCATTGTTAGATAGAACATTTCTCAAGGAATTCCTGCAGCTGACCTGGCTTTGTTGGTCACTGTTGAAGCATTACAGTCAACATTTCAGTTGTTTATTTCTTCTGCATATATGAGGTTGTGTTTAATTTGATTAACATGACTTTTTCATGGCATGTATATGATAGCTTTTAAAATGTGCACTACCAATCGGTTTCTAAATGAACTGAACCAGAGGATCCCAGCATGGATCCTGCAGGAACCCAAACTTACTTTTAAAATCCTAGTATTTTTGATATACATTCATGGATTTACATGAAACACATACATCTTTCTAGCAATTATACATGGACTTCAGGAAATGTGATGCAAATATCCAAATCAGTGTACTTTTGAAGCTGCCATCTATATGTCACCTGTTTAAATATCAAAAGAACTCTAAAGTCCTCAGTCCATTGCACTATAGGAAGTGAATGTTTATCCTTCCAATATTGCAATATCAGTCTTTTTGCTATCAAAATGGCATGGAGGGTGCATTTTCTCTGACCATTTCTTAATTTCCACAGGTCAGACAAATGATTTAAAAGAGTACCAGCAAAGATTAAAGACTTTTTCAGTATAAAATTTATCTGTGCAGTAACCTCTTCCCCAAAAGAAGCAACTGGACATTACCAAAACATATGTTTAAAAGAAGCATTAGCTGTATTGCACTACCAGTAATTAGTTGAATTGGATAATTATATTCATTTGCTCATTTGCTCATTCTTTTCTAATTAGACAATCCCTAATAGATGTGAAACAAATGTTTTGCTGAATAAGACTCAACTAAGATCCATAGCCATGACTGGTAGATGCCAAAGTAGCAGTTCATGGATTAAACATTTTGCGGTGAGACCCACAGGAGTTTCATAAATTCCCAGTGTGCCAACAGGTCCAAAAGGCTGGGGGCACCTGGACCAATCAATAGGATTGGGATAATCAATAAGCTCAAACTTATCAAGGTTCTCTGAGTTCTGCCTGGTAGCTTGGTCCACCATGTTTCCAATCATGACACTGAGGAGTTTTTTTTTCCTTTTTAAAAAGGGAAAGTATACATTTTGGTGTACATTTCTTTAAAGTATACACTCAAAGTATACTTTTTCCATGTTGTCTAAGATGTAACACTGCACAATTTTCAAAAATGTACATTTTAAAATGCACTTGCAATCAGGACAAGCTCTGTCAATAAATGAAACAAAACATTCTTGTACATCCCTTCCAGTCAGAATGAGGTTAATCTGAACCAAGGATCAGACCTGAGACCTTTGTCAGACCTGCAGCATCTGATCGAGCCCAGAATGTTCTTCTCCCTTGCCATAGTCCCTTTCCTTAGAAATTAAGCATGGCTGGCCACATGTTGAAAATAAACCACTGTTGCAATGTGCAAATCACATAAGTTATCATCCTTAGCAACACTTGAGACTATGGACCATAGCTCAGTAGTAGAGCATGGATAGGCCTTCTATGCAACATATTCCAGACTCAATCCCCAGCATTTTTAGATAGGGCTGTGATTGTTTCCTCCCTGAAAATTGCCACCGCCACCCAAAAAGTGCCAGTATGTGAGCTAAACAGACCAGCTATTAGACTCAATGCAGTTAATCATCTGTAAGTATTGACAGCCTGATAGCCATGGCATGGGACCTTGTCATTTAGCTAACCCAATGAAGAAGTTACAGTTGAATGACCTTGTATGCCTCTGAGATATTTCAATGCCTTTTTGAAAAATACCACTTTAGGACATGTTCATTTTTTAAAAATATCACTTAATTAGAATTACAAGTTATGCTAGGGTGTGAACAAAAAAGGAAAATGGCTTTGTGACACAGCATGTACCTTCTAAAATTGGGAGAAATTATTCTATCACATATGGGAAACTGCCTACAACTAAACGGACTGACTCAGAGGTCCCAGGATTCAATGAAGAAGGAACTCAGCTGTATTGTGTAGGATGTATTCCTCAAGGGCTAGAAAGACCCCAGCTTTTGTACCAGTTTTTGATGTCAAAGCTATATATGCATAAGATATTTCTGGAAACTTGTGCACAATGTGCTATCCTTGTAATTGCCTGTAATTTCTTTCACTGTTCCTTCTTAGGTCTGTGTTCACAAAGAACCATCCGACCAGTTAAATTATAGTTACAGTACAACACCTGTAAGGGAATTTGTTTTCTAATGAATAGCTTTGGTGTCTAATTTTGTGCAGAGATTCATAATAAAATGGTGATACAATACTCTGAGTTACTGTTATTTATTGTTCATATTTAGAACACACACACAGAGAGAGAGAGGGGGGGGGAGAGAGAGGGAGGGAGAGAGAGGAATCTAAACTGCTCTATACTGCATCAGACCACTGCTCCATCTTGTCTTGTCCGGGTTTATTGGCACAGACTAGCAGCAGCAATTCAGGGTTTTAGGCAGGAATTTTTCCTGCCCTAGTTGGAGATGCTGGGATTGAACCTGGCACCTTCTTCATGTAAAACATATGCTTTGATACTGAGTCTTGAAGAGGTAGTGGTGCATTTGATGCTCCAAACTTTTTGGACAACAGAAGCACATTTTTCTACCATGACTGACAATTCTTACAGACTGAAGTTTGAGATGTTTGATCCACCATCTGAGTAGGAAACGGATGAATGAGAAAAAAAGTTGATAAGAACAATCAATAAGAGCTACCTCTGATTTTACCTCAATTGTCTCACACACATAAGGTGTATCTTGTCAGGCTCCTTGTTGTTTTCTTTGCAGTTTCTCATCTGCAGCTGAATTCTGTTTTTCCTCTTCTTGGGAAACTACATAGCTTTAGTTATTGCTATAGCTGACATGACATATAGATCCCTTTCTCTATTTTGTGCTGCATTACATCCTCTGCATGAACATTAACAATCTATCCCAGAACACTTATACAACCCAGTGTGATTCTTTTTTAATATGCCATTTGAAGTCACTGTTGCATGCAGTAGAAATCTTGCTGGATATAGTAATCCATAATTGTTATGTTTATTTTGTAGATTGATAATCTTCAAGATAAAACCATTGCTTGAATAAACCTATTATTTATTCCTTGAAGATGCTACAAAGTCTCTACTGTTTGTAGTAGGTGACTGCTAGCAGCTTGAGTTACTTGATTGGTCTTCCTATTGTGGCTTTTGACTTTGGCCTAGTAGAACACACTTTGTAAGGCAGTGTGTGGTTATCACCAGTCCACACCCACCTAGTGTATCTCCCTATATCACTCCAAAGCTTGTCCTGACAGTTAGGGGACCTTCTGGAAAACTATGAGCTATGGTATGAAGCGCTGCAGTAGGTGAAAATAGAGAGCCAAATGTTAGAAGTGCAGAAACACTAATTTTTAGTACAAAAGGTTATGGAATGAATAACCTTATGTCTCCTCTAACAGTTTATTCCAAGTATTTCATTTGCTTCATTTGCATCCATCTCCACCACTTTCTGATCTAATTTACATGCAGAAAAACACAGATAGGCGACTTCTGACTTGCAGCTTGTCATTTCTCTGTGTCCATGCACCAGAAGTTTTAAGTGTCTTATGTCCTTGGGTGCTCCATTTTCTACATGTAAAAATTGCTGCAACTCAGGTGCGAATCCTAGCACTTTTTGATATGCACTGCTGTTGATTAACTGTAATATATTTTTCACTTTATAAAAAGCCCAAGCAGTTGTCGAACAAACATACTGCTTCTATTCTTTGGAGATTAAAAAATATCTCATGTGCGTTCAAGTTCTTTCCAGCTTAATACACTGTTTCTTTTGAAGGATTTGCTTTCCTGAGTTGAACTTTCAGGGCTCAGAACACCTTATCACACTTTCACAAGACCTTCCTTTCAATTTTTTTTTTTTTTTTTAAAGCCAACAGCCTGTCAGGGCTTGCGCCAGTTAAATCCAAGCTCTCAGGGAATTTGTTTTTCTTTTGGCGTCAGATTAGATGTTCAAATGAAGCAGTGTTTTGGGGCTGGGAGTGAATGTCTGTAGAACTCTTAATGAGGCTAATCCCATGGCTGCACATTCCAAGTAGCTAATGGGCGCAAGTTCATTGCTTGCTTTAACATCTCCTGGTCAAAAATGGAATGAATGGCTGGTCTGGTGGGCGGTCATAAGTGTATTATTATTAGTGGAATGATCAGCAGCAGTGGACAACACAAATAGACCAGAGAGAACTTTAGACAGTCACAAATTCGGATGCTCAGGTAAATAGAAATAATAATTGTTATTATTTGGTGGTGGTGTTAGCGTAATAAAAAAATAACTGTTTCAAGGAATTGATGTAGAAGCAGGTTCAACATCCCAGAAATAATGTGTGCATTTACTGTAACTATGTTTTTTGAATTAGTGCTGGAATAATATATAGAATAATGAAGAGCAAAAATGAAATGCTTCAAAAACTTGTTTAATTCCTACAACGCATCATTATTCTCAGAGTTTGCAGACTATTTATAATCTAGCATGAAAATAACTTATTATAGAAATTCCTTACAACATTATGTTTTTCGTTTTGTGCCTTCATTGATAAATAAATAACTAAATTAGTGTAGGCATCCCATGAAAATTATCCTTATCATACTAAATTGTTGACTCAGGATATTTTCTTCTTTGGTGGAAGAGAAAATTATTATTAATAATAATTAATAATAATTGATGATGTACTTGAGTCCAACAGCAACAACAAACAAAGGGTTTTCTAAATTATATAGACTAGGAACTTATTTATTTATTACATTTCCATTCCGCCCTATAGTTCAAAGGGCTCCCTGGGCAGTGTACAATTAAAATGCAGCACAAAACTTAAAAAGTAATATATAAACAGCAAAATCAATACACAGCAGCTCACACCAATTTTAGAATTAATAAAATTGTTACAATTTATACATGGTTGATACATCCATAAAAAAAGTAATGCCCACTTTTACTATTTGGAAATTAATTGAAATTGAATATTAACGAATATTGTGTCTGATCATTCTGATTTGTATTTTATTCTGTTGAAATGGAAGATCATACAATCAACTTTATTTCTCAATACTTGTACATTGACCGTATTATATTTCTTTCTTCTGAGATAGACAGAGAAATACTTTCTTAAAAATTATTCTTTGGACCAAGTGAGGGGAAGAAACAGGGCTGTTGTCCACTTTATGCCTTGCTTGTGGCTTCTATCTTGTCAGTGTTAGAAACAGAAAAATGTTTGATGCAACTAGGTTGTTTTTTTTAGTTGTAATACAGTGTTTCTCATTTTACTCTTTAATTTTTCCTAGTCCAACAAGTAAATTTCTCTGAACTTCTTGTAGGAACAGCTCTTCAATAATATTTAAATGGACAAATTCACTACCGACAACATTAAAATGGTTTTGAATATTTGCATAAGGCCTCAATGTGTATTATAAAATGTGGTTTTAGGGAACAAGTCATTTGAGTAAGTTACAAGCTTCTGAGTAGCTTTAGTAGTGGGAAATGGTTTAGACAGATGTTCAAGGAAGTGCAGCACTTAAATCAATTTTATATTTATCAAAAAATAGCAGCATTCAATCAACTATATATTAAATTACATAAGTGAGCAAATTAAACACAATCAGGCACCAAGTATTCAGCATTTCAAGAAATTATTTGAATTAACCTGTTCCCTTCCCCTAAAATGTAATACTTTCATTAGAGTATTGGGTGTTTCATCATTGGATGGTTTGTGCAGTCTCTAATTAAATATTCTTGCTAAGGCAGCTGTGCATCACTTTATCACTTTGAACTCAAGTTGAATTTCATTTCATTTTTTGGAGCTCATAAAGGTTTGCTAAACTTAAAGAGAAGGGCCACTGCATACAAAATTGAACTGTTAGCTGAAACATGGTCAGTCTTGATCAATTGGGAAAGAGTACTGATACAAATAGGACATACAATGATCATTTTACATATTTTAAACTTCTATTTTGAACACTTGCTATAGGAGCCGCCCAAAGCTTAAAAATTAACTATTCCCTTTACATGAAATCCTAATCCTAACCCTAACCCAGTGCTTACACCACAGCTCACAATGGAATGCTGCTGGTAAGCAAGAGAGAAACAACTCTTTTTTACTATAGAAATGTATTTTAGCTTGCACCACCTCAGTTTCATTCAACCTACAGAAAAGAGCTAATGTGGTATAACGTTTAACTGTTGGAGTGAGACTCAGGAGAGATAGACTGTAATCCCCATTTGGCCATGAAGCTCATTGGATAACTTTCAGCCAATCACTGACTTTCAAGCTAATCTACCTCAAAAGACTGTTGTGAGGTTAAAATGGAGAGGACCATGCACACCATCTTGGACTCTTCAGAATAAACGGAAATGTAACATTAAAAAAGAAAAACAAAAGAGCCAGCAACATAAAGTATACCTATCATTTTTAGAAAACAATACAGAGGGACTGATTAAAAATAATCTGGGTGTTAAACTCATGTTAAAATTTCTACATGCTGCTGTATATATGAGAGATGTATTAATGAAAATCTTTACTTGTGAAAAATTAATATATGGCTTAAAGTATTTTTATGGAACAAATAGCATTCTTTCTAATCAAGGAAATAAGGTTTATTTATTTTATTTATTTATTTATTTATTAAAACATTTCTATGCCGCCCCTTGCCAAGGCCTCGGGGCAGCTTACAACATCAAATACAAAATACATTAAAACAATAACAATTAAAATATATACAGTAAAATAAAATAAGCCGCCCTGGCCGAATAAAATTCAATAATATTAACATTTAAAATGCTGCTTAAATAAAAAGGTCTTCGCCTGGCGCCGAAAAACAAATAACGACGACGCCAGGCGGACCTCTCTGGGGAGCGCATTCCATAACTTAGGCGCCACTGCTGAGAAAGCCCTCCTCCGAGTAGCCACCCTCCTAATTTCCTTCACTGAGGGCTCCCGGAGGAGGGCCTCTCCTGCTGATCTCAAGGGGCGGCTGGGCATATATGGACGTAAGCGCTCCTTCAGGTTTAGTTTTTTTTTTTTTTTTTTAAATGAGAGTTTTGCAAAGGGGACAGTGTGGTATACTGGGAATGATGTGCTCTTAATTCCTATTTTCTCTAAGTATACATGTGGTCTTGGATTCATAGTATAGTCATATGTATGTTTACTCAGAAGTAAGTTCTATTGTGTTCAATAGGTTTAGGATGGCAACCAGAATATCAAAGTTCTGCAACTATAACTAACTTAACATTATTGAGTTGCTAGTTGTTATTGATCACATCGAAATGTTCTTTCTTTCTTTCTTTCTTTCTTTCTTTATGTGCTTATGTTTTATAAATGTATCTATACTGCATTTTGATAACACATGAGAGACAGAAGAAACTCATCTCTAACAGTGAAGCTGTAAGATTAGTTTTTCTCCTAAGGGTAATTTTAAAGACAGTAGTAAGAATTTAGACATTCTGAAGATAGTTATCCTTCCATTTTTCCTTTGTGTTGAATCAACACATTCATCCAAGGCCACATGTGCTTGGACAAGCACGTCTTCATGTGTGAGCATCCTACCTATAATGGCTGAGGGTTTTTACCCCCCGATAACTTTCCCAGAGTGAGCGACTTGTTCACAATAAGAAAAGGCTAGACTTTTGCAGGGGGGTTGTTTTATTTTTTGTTGCTTTTCTGTGTCTCTTCAGGGGATATTGGTGGGTACATTTTTAAAAAAAATCCGTGTGAGCAGACAAGTCATCATATGTGGCGTATGGATTTTTCATTCACACTGAGTTTTGCAGCCTAGTCATCTGAAACAGCTACTGTCACATATCAACCTGTGTTCAGAAAGTATTAGAACATAAAACAGAGGCACATTTCCACTTCAGGGTCTCGTTTTGGGGTTTTTTGGAGGTGCGTTGGGGTTTTTTTGTTTTGTTTTGTTTTTTGTTTTTTTGAAAAGGAACATTAATTAAAAATAACTTTTGAACAACTAAGAATGTGCTTTCTGACAAACCAAATATGTTTGAAAACAGCACAACAAGGTATCATGAGTTTCTACAGATCTACTTTATTTGTTTAACCTTTCTTCCTCTATTTATATTCTTTATTTTCCTAGATTTTTCAGGATGAATTGTCTGATAAACTGTAGTTTCATCACTCAGCTATATAACACCCATCCTAATGCACTGCACAGATTATAATGAGCCTCTGGCTACCTTGTCTTTAAAAAAAGTTAGAGTGTGTTCGGTGCGCTACAGCAATCTAGGACAATTTTTGAAAATTATTGCATAAAAAATAGAAATGGTTTTCTTATAAACTGGAGAAGCTTGATGCTTTCAAAAAACTTTTTATTCATTATCTTTTATTGATTCGGTTAATATTAATGCTGCATGCAATCCATCAGGCCCTGCCAAGACTGCCAGCAGTGTCTGTTAGAGCAATCTCTAAGCTCTGTGGCTCTAGGGCACGGTGTGCTAAAACGTTTCATGGTTTGTTAATACTTACATTGAGCAGCTAGACTGTTACATGGAGTTTTAAAAATTCATCTTTCCTTCTCTCTTTTCAGGCTCAGAAGTCATGGATAGAAAGAGCTTTTTACAAAAGGGAATGTGTACATATCATACCCAGCACCAAAGACCCCCATAGGTAATTGCAGTACTGTTTGCCAATTAACTTGCTGTGTCTATCAGGTTTCACCAGGCCTATTATATTTCATGACAACTTTAACTTTTAATTTCGGTTCATAGAAGGCAGGTTGATTCTAATAATTTGAAAGGCAACGAAGATAGCTAAAGTAAAAATACACACAGTCTCACTTCTGATATTTTCCTTTACTGAGCAAAATATTCAGGTTAGAGAGTTAGCTGTGATGTTGTACAAAAAAGACAAATTATGGCAGATATTAGATACAGTCTAAACTTGAACCAAAGTACCGAAGATTTCCAACACCATGTGAGCAAGCTTTTAGTTACGCTACAGTATTTTTCCATCCTCTCCTTCCCAGAGCACGCTCCTCACACCCATGTGTGAGTGCACACACACACGCGCACACATACACACAGAAAGAATTTGTTCTAGAAGGTGCCCTACCCACCTGAAGGGTCTCTCAACAACCCTGAGTAGAACTGGGGGGTGCATGCAAGGAGAGGTCATCCTTTCCTCCAATCGTGTCTGCTTTCTATATCAGATGATTCAGTGGGACACAACTCAGTTGTGAGTTTACCTTAATCTTGCCTTTGAGAACAACTTGTGACAATTTTGAAATTGCCATTTCTTACTGTTTTCTATGAAAAAAGCATGTTATTTCTTAAAATCTCTTGAAAAATGAAATATTTTTAAGGTCTGTCAGTCTGATGTGGGGAATGTATTTGTTATTCAATTAATTTGGTTTGTTTCTATTCAGGTTTAAGCTACTTGAAATCATTGCAGTATAACCTTTCGACATAATCCTCAAAAAGAGATGAAAAGACAATAATGCCATGATTTCGAGTTAAGTGTGAACTGACTTACAAAGCCTGCTCCTGAGGAGCACTGTGTAATCTGGGGTGGATTTGAGGGTACTCCTGTGCATGTTTCCTTGTGATACTGTTTTTCAGGAAAAGGAGAAACACCAGGAAAGGGTTGAAATAAGAACTAGATTCTTAATTTTGGAGAAATGCAGCTCATCTTGGGGGCAGGGGGTGGGGGAGGTTAACTAGTTGTGTGAATAATATATTCCCAAAGCAAATTAGTTATATTACGTTAGCATTGGCTCACAGCTTGGCAAGTTAAAGGTGTCATTTTATCTCCTTTGAGTTTATAACAAATAAGGCATAGCAAAGTGAAATTCAGGAAGGGTGACCAGGTATCTATGCTTTGGACAACTGGCAAAATGAGACTTGAAATGTTTCCATTCAAGATTTGCAATGGCTGGCTTGAATCTTTGTTGTGCCTAGCAATGCAAGTAACTTTTTTGCTTGATAACACAGGTGTTGCTGTGGACGCCTAATTGGCCAACATGTGGGACTTACTCCAAGTATCTCCATTATTCAGAATGAGAAAAATGAAAGCCGGCTCACTCGAAATGACATCCAGTCAGAGAAATGGTCGATCAACAAGCACACTCAGCTCAGCCCCACTGATGCCTTTGGCACCATTGAGTTCCAAGGAGGGGGTCATTCAAATAAAGCCATGGTAACAATGCCAAATTGTATTCCTTACACCATGAAGTAGGATATATTCCATTTAGCCTGAAGTGCCTGATCTTGCCTAATCTTGTAAACTAAGCAGGGTTGTGCCTGTTTGTAATCTAGATGGGTGACTTAAATGCCATGAACCATCCAGAGAGCTTAGGGTATGGGTGGTATAGAAATGTAATTAATAATAATATTTATAGAAATGTAAATAGCAATAATATTTTTGTCTGTGCTTGTTTTGCTTGTAAGGGATATGCCTGTCTTTGCTGGGCTTGCCATATCACTGACAGGATTATTCTTAATTTTACAGCACAATCACTGTATCTGGCACCTTTCAAAGTTATATAAGCTATATAGACTGAATCCTCCCCAGCAGGAATGTATAGCCCAACAT
Organism: Varanus komodoensis; assembly: GCF_004798865.1. Classification (NCBI taxonomy): domain Eukaryota; kingdom Metazoa; phylum Chordata; class Lepidosauria; order Squamata; family Varanidae; genus Varanus; species Varanus komodoensis. The sequence continues at coordinate 49,274,663 of NW_025336087.1, forward strand.
AGGCAGGAGGAAAACAACAGAGGAGAAACAGAAAGAACAAAGGTAGAGCAGGATGGTGTGGGCAAGAACCACATCTCACATGCTCTGTGTGCGAAAGATCTCAGGTGTTTTTATTGATTGATTTTATTTCTAGTCTACCAAATAGTTGACGTTCTCAGGTGCCTCACATAATAAAATGTAAAAAATATATGGTATAAAGAATATAATAGTACATATTCTAAAAACCTAAAAATTCAAAAGAAAAGAAGAGGAGGGGGAAGGGAAGGAAGGGAAGCCCTGCAGTAGTGCAAGATCTAAACAAGTTTTTAAAAACTGAATGAATAATAAGCCTAGAAGAATAAAAAGGCTTTCAACTGGTGCTGGAAACAGCACAAAAAAGGTGCCAGATGAACATCTCTGGGGAGGGAAGTCCACACCCTGTGCATCACCACAGAAAAGACGGAGGCCACTTCTTTGGTAGCCACCCACTTTGCCTCATTTGCTGGGAATACCTCTAAATATGATCTTAAGGTACCAGCAGGTATATAATAGTTAAGATTTTCCTTCAGATAGTCTAGTCCCAAGCTATCTGGGGCTTTGAAGATGAATACCAGAACTTTAAATCGATCCTGGAAATATACGGAAGCCCATGTAGATTTGAAGCACTGGCCTAATACAGTTATAGAATTTGGTTCCCCTTAACTGTCTGGATGCCTTATTTAGGATGAGCAGAAGTTTCTGGACCATTTTCGAAAGCAGCTGGACATACAATGTGTTGCGGTAATCCAAACAAGATAAGTCTAGCTTGGTTATCTCTGTCCAGATTGGTTTGCGGCAGGCATATCAGCCTAATGGACAAAAAGTGATCTGTACCACCAAGACCACATGTGCCTCCAGTGTTGCTGCTTGTTTATTTGGCTGCAGCTGGCACTGCAGAACATGCAGAGCCAGGTTTTGCGCTAGATTATCCTTCCAGCTCTGCTCCTGGGGCTGGAAAGTTACTAATACTCAGACTAGACAGACAAACAGTATGGCTCAGTTCGGGGCAGCTTCCTGGGTAGATTTGATCAGAGCGTGAGGTAAATCATATTCTCCTTTACAGAGAGAGAGAGAGGAAGGAAACCAATACTTTGCTAGCATTTTCAGCCATGTCTCTCCATTCTTTCACCTTCTACACTGTACATTGTAAGTAAGGTTTCCGCCTGTTCCCCAATATTTTCTAAAATCATAAGGTGAGCCCTCATACAATAAAAGAATATGTTCCATTTTACATTGAACTCACGTCCCTGTCTTTGTTAAATACCTTAAGGTATTTCACACTGTAGATAAGTAGACAGCCTGGTTTGTTGAGATACATTTGGGTCATAATAAGGAAATAATATGACCAGTAGGACTAGATCCTGGAACTGATTTTTTTAAAAGGACACTTTTATGTTTTTTCAGTTTTGCTGGCAAGTGAAAATCAGGACAAGTTTTCTGCTTTTTGCAATAATCAAATCTAGCAAATATGGCTTGTTTATTAAAATGGACAGCCATCTGGGAGGGATGGTTTAGCTCAGAATACTGCACTGAGCAGGGGTTGGACCCAATGGCTCTTTTGGCCCCTTCCAACTCTAATGCTTTATGATTCTATGCCAGTTATGCTTCTCTAGTACAGAACAACCAACAGCTTCAGTCTGCAGTGCAGTGAACTGCATTAATTGAAGAAGAGGAGAAAAGTCTTTGTTGTCAGACATCCAAGGAAAACATCAGGCACTTTTAGATACCAGTGCAACTATAAAACAGGATGCCGTCTCTGTGTATGACTTCAGAGTCTTTCAGCTTATCGCAGAAAAAGTAATTTGTTCTTGCTACCAAAAGACACTTTGCAAGTATATTTATTTTGTCAGCACCAGCATTTTGCTTACCCTGCAGTATATGTGTCCTGATGCTATTAAGCACTAATAATGCCTGCGTCCAGAATAAGGACATCTGCTCTTGTAAAGTCAATTTCTACTGCAGATATCCATGGAAGACAAGCAGCCAATTTGGTGCTCTAAGTTCCTCTTGTAAAATGCATCATTCCTTTGAAGATTGAGAACCTTTCCTCGTTCATTGTGCATGGCCACTGAGTGTGCTACCTTCCTGGAATATGGTATACATTATTAATGCCAGCTAGGGATGGGTTAATACACTGAGAAACTTGACCCATATGCCCTCAACAGATTTTTGGCACCCTGCTGGTTCAAGAGCTGGCACCCCCTGGATCTGGTGAGAGGTCTGTAGCATCCCCTTTTAAAGTGAGCCATTATTTACAATTTTAAGAGAGGGAAATTTATGCATAATCTTCACGTTATGGAAGATTACTGGCATTACAAGCAAAAAATAGACAAATTTTGAACCACTTTAAAGGAGAAAGGTCACATGCTGGCTCAGCTCACATAAGAGCAAGCTGGCACCGGCACTGGGGTGAGAAACTGAAATCTGGGGGTCTAAGCCAGGCCGATCAGCCAGATTTTGACCCCTCTACCAGAAAATTCACACATCCCTAGCTCCAGCAGATAAAGCAACCACCCCCAACTGGCTTTGCCCAGTTGCAACTGTGCATGTGTATCACAGGTGGGTCTTGTAATTTATGCTTTGGATTGATAAGAGAAGCAGACTGAAGCCCATATAGACTGTAGTCTGCCCATTACTAGACAAAGTACTCAGATTGAGGTACTGAATATTTATTGTTTATTTATAAAATATTGAGGAATTGCCCTTCTCAGGGCAACCCCTTAACAACCACATTAGCCTCTTTACAAAGTAGCCCCATGCAAGGATAATGCCACCTTCAAACTACAGATCAAATCCAATTCAATTTCCAATTCATAAATTAAAGAACCAAGCAGACAGAATTTGTGAACTATTCAGTTGTGTTTAAAACAAAATGAAATATCAGACTAGCTCAGCCAAATCATCCTTATCCTAAAACCATATGGGTAAGGTGAGGAATGAGGCCCACCTGGGCTCCAACCCTGGCTTAGTCTTTTCTTCACTCTTTGTCAGCCAGTCAGGACAAAGAAAAGATCTCACTGTAAAGGCAAGGGAACTGCCAGAGGGGCAAATTCAAATTGGTCATCTGGGAGAACCTGAGAAGGTATCTTTCAGATGATTTCCACACTACCATTTACTATTTACATAAGCTACAGACTAAAGCAGCCATTGCTTACAATCAATCTCTGTCTCTGTCTCTCTGTCTCTGTCTCTCTCCCGTGGCTATTTACTAGTATTATTATTGAATAGATACAGTGGTCAGCTATGGTTCTTAAAGCACCCCCCCCACCCCATGCTAGAGTCCCATTTCAGATCAGGGACCCTTACTTTCCTTAGACAAAAAATGGGACAGGTAGAGAGACAGATGATACTAGATGCAAATTTAAAGTGATATCTGTTTGTCCCGAGGCTATGAGGACAGTGAGGTATAGAAAAAGAGTCAGCCTGTGACCCACTGAAATGTGCATTTGGGTGCTGGCACGGGTTATGTCCTTTCTTCAGAAGAACAGGATGAGACAATCTATTCACTGGTTAAAATCATCTGCTTTGAAATGTTAATTTAAACACTTTGTGTCTTTCAAAGGCAATGTAAAGTGGGCATGTTATTATTTGGCATAGAAGTATAAAAGCAAGCGCTTGAACAATTAACACTTTTGATTAAAAAATACTGAAAACTTTTTGGAAAAAAAAACCAGTTCCAAATGCACCAGATAGCTAGCTTACTAGCTGGGAGTAGTTTCACCAACTATATCCTACCAGTTCTTTAATGGTTACTCTGGCTGCCAATTTGGACATAATCCAGTGCTGGTACTTGCCTGCAAGACCTTAAAATAACTTGATACTAGGTACCTAAAGGACTGCCTTGGATGATGTGAACATCACAAACATAGGATTCAGCATCTGAATCTCTCTTCGGCGTCTTCATCATCCAAGGCTAGGTGTTCTAGCTAAAGGGAAGGACTTCTTGGTTGTGGCACCTTCCTATGAAATGTTCTTCTTCCTCCCCAGGAAGGCGCAGACCTTGCTCCACCTGTATTGTCTGTTCACTGGCAAGCAAAAGACAATTCACAAAACATGCTGCCTTGAATGTTTATGCTGCTGTTCTGCTTTTAATTGTGATGACATTATTTTGTACAACTGTTTTGTTAGATACTTTTACTTAAGCGTAGCTGAAAGATTTTTTTTACATAAATAAGTAATTTCATTTTCTAATGTGTACATGACATACAATGCTTTCCCAGCACTTCCTAGGATTTTCTAGGCTATACTTTCAGGACTGTACTACAAACCTCCCTCAAAATGTAATGACGTTAAAGTGTAGCTTGTGATGCTCTGCAGAATAGCTGCTAATTGGCAAAGCTAATGAATCACTTTCATGCCTATAAAGAAGCTCACTTGGACATAAACCTGATGCCAGCTACTTACAAAGTAAAAGATGCAGGATTTTCATCTAGAATAGACTAGCAAATGGAATTTGCCCACATTGCAAACATCAAAAAGTTATTCTTTTGATTCAGATGGTGATAAAATTCCATTTGAGGCTCTAAAGACAACCTTCCTTGAACCCAGCAAGTAGCATGACAAGCTACTTTCTGTTATGATACTACACGAGGAATATGGTTTTCTTACATGTCAAAATCTTACAGCAGCTCTTCATTCTTGCTGTAGCTTATTAACCTTGATTATGCTGTGTCAAGGACTCCCGCTGCCAACGGCTTTTAACTGAAGTGCTGCAGGCATTAAAAGATTGTAATGTCCTAGAAAAACAGTACAGGTCCGGCACTTGCTCCACTAGGATACTAGAATGAATTCCTTTTATATTTTATACTTTCTGTGACAGCTACAGTGTTTTTAAAGAGTTATTATTACAGCTAGATATCATGTGCTGAACCCACTCTTCCATTACAATTCAGTTTGTAAATTTGAAGGTGTCATATTGCATTCATTATTTTTCTTGTCCCATAAATAGTAGCATTTGCTGGTGCTACAAGGATTTACTTGTAGCTGCTACAAGCAGGCCATTATCTTTAAGAACAACTGTTCCGTAACTGTCCATTTTGGTGGGAAGCCTCTCTTGTGGCTTAGGCTCCAGTCCTATCCATCCCAGTTCATCTGCTTCTGATTCACTGCAAACCACAATGCCAGTTTTTCAATGTAGAAACAGATCCCTAGTTTTTCTCCTACATTACCTTTTCAACAAGATAAAGAAATATAGTTGTCGCTTCCAGGTGTAACAATAAGCAGTGTTTTGTTTTTAAGTCTGCAAACTTCAGATTCATGTATTCCTATCTCCCTCTCCATCTACCTCACAGCAATAAAGAGGAGCTCAGAATCTTGCCCTTTTGTTTTCAGTTGACTATACGTAATATTATATCCAAACGTTAAACTGTGGTTAATCTTAATAATGATTTGTTCAAATACAATAACTTCACATTTGAAGTCAACTCCTTTCAGTAAATCATTATGAAGACTAACTGATGGGCATGCTGCAGTTAGTTAAAAGTGAAAGCAGAATATTCTAAACTTCTCTTTATGCAAAAACCAACATAATATTGTTATGTTTATAAACAAAAAGCAATATTTTCACTCCTATTCAAGTTCTTTTTTCCCTTCAATCACTTTATAATAGAGTTCCTGCTTGCAGAATTATTCAAATTAGTCCTTAACAAAATGACTGGGTTTGCATGGCCTGGAAACCCATGATGGGTAACCAGTCAAAGTGGATTTTTATGTTGTGTGACTCTGCACTGCTTCCAGCAAGCTTGTTACAGTGCAACAATCCACCCAGACAATCCACGGCTTGTTCTAGGGATTGTTGGAAGTACAATGGGTGATCATGTCATGCAAACCCATCCTGATCAGCACCAACACTTCCTTGACCTGCTTGCCAAGTTCACCCAGAGCACCATAAATGAAAGCTAATCCAGTTGTGCCCAAGAGGCACTTTGGAGAGATTATCACTGGCTTAGCCATCCAGCTGTGTGACCCATTTCTGTTTACCACTGCACCCCCCCACACACACGCACTTTTTCCTTTTGGGGGGGGATGATCTCTGCCAATGATAAGGATATATGCATCCATTAAAACTATATATGTATTTTCCCATGCAATCAAGCAAACCACCTGCATAGCCCTCTGAAATACCCCGTCTTGAAAGAAACACTTCGTTTTGATATTGAAATCCTATGCTCCCATAAACAATGTGGGAAAGCTTCCCCCTCCAACTTTTAATAATAACTAAAATATTAGCACACATTTCTGATACCTAATAAAGAAAATAGTTTTTGATTTTGTTTTTAAGGATGGTGAATTAGTGACTGCTGTTCCAATATGTGCACTGGGCACAATTGGAAGGGCTAACAGATAATGAAACATTGTGAAGGAAAATAGTTGCAGCAACAACTAAAAAACAGCTGCAAGCGGGACAAGATATGGAGACAAGCTGGGTGGCTGCACCAACTCCCCTGGGATACCTCGTGGCGGACTGCATGGGAGCAAGGAACCTGCTGTGAGCCTGATTTTCTCTTGGGTGCACCATCGGTTGTTCCATGAACAAGCCACTCCGCAAAGCTTATTTGCAAGGGACATTGTTGTGTTGTTCAAAATTACCCACTGTGTTCCCAGGTTTCAGCTTCAGATTGATCACATAACACAGATGTTGTTCCAGGGGAATCCCGCTATTTCATTCTGGCACAATTGCAGAAAGAAAGCTACCTGTTCTTGGTAGAATTATTGCCCTTGTAGATTAGGAAATGTAACCTTAGTTATATACCTTGCAAGGGCACACCTGATATCCAATCTTCAGTACACAAGAAATGTTCTTTGCATATTTATCTCAGCCACGTATCTGTGCAAATCCAAATCCAGAATATGTTACCTCATCTGATTAATCACTTTTCCTTGGTGCTGCAATAACAGGAAGGCAGGATGAATTCAAATCTCACGGTCTACCTGGTAACAGAATTAATCCAACCACTAGTCTTTGCTAGCTTGGAAAGTGCTGGACAATTTCCAAAGAATAGCTTGATCCAGTGTGCTTTCATCCTAAGATTTACCAAAGATACTGACTTTACTTGGTCGCTGCTTCTAACAAGGAAGACTGTGCTATACAGAACTTGGAATATTATTCTAGGGAATTGATTTTGGATGGTCTCAGTCATTTGCAAATTCATACAGCCGCATATTGGACTTCCATCAAGCAGTTTCCCCAAAGCCTTTACCTGGTAAACTATGAATTCACATGGGGTTAATTTGCCTACTTTATACAAACGTAATTTAATTGGTCCTCTGATGCTTTGGCCTACATTTTCATTGGCTGGTGCCACATGGATTTTAAAGAATACTGAGCTGGTGAAATGATCCCAAAATACTTGTTAATTCGATCTGTAAGTTTCACAGTTTTTTGGATCCAGCGCTATGTGAACATTTCATAAGATGTTCATGTGTTATTGTCTTATAATTATATGTAGTGCTATAGCTTTGATAGCCTAGAACATTTTCTGTAATACTTTATGCAGCCCTCTAGCATCAAATTGATAGGTTTATTGTCTACTTTTCAATTTCTTGCTTTTGTTTCAAATCAATATCTTTCATTCTATAGTATGTGCGTGTGTCTTTTGACACAAAACCCGATCTCCTTCTACACTTGATGACCAAGGAATGGCAGCTTGAGCTACCCAAGCTTCTAATCTCTGTGCATGGAGGTCTCCAGAATTTTGAACTTCAGCCAAAGCTCAAGCAAGTCTTTGGGAAAGGCCTCATTAAAGCTGCTATGACAACTGGAGCATGGATATTTACTGGCGGAGTTAACACAGGTAATTGAAAATTGGCAGAGGGAATCCCTGGGGCCATCTCAGCAAAAAAAAAAAAAAAATCACTTTGATAAGAAACTGATAGATTCCTGTTACAGCATTTGAAGAAAGGAGTAGTACTATGTCCATTTATTACATTTCTATCCTGCCCTTTCTCATACCAACATTTCACATTTAATTTACATTTTTTTAATTAAGATTTTCACAGCAGGGCTTGCTCAAAGGTTGAGGTTCTCTCTCCTCCCTTTCCACCAGACATGACCCTCCCTAGCACTGCTTTTTGCATTGCGATGGTCCCGATCTGGATTGTCTCCCCGTACCACCACACACACACACCATTCATTTTTTTTAAATTTCTGTGTTAACAGAAAACACACATTTAACATCACATTTAGTTCAGTCCAATGGGACGAGCATACATGGCATTTCTGCATGCCCTTTAGTGTAGGTACCGCCATGTCCCAGGCTCTTTCAGATCAAACAGCAGAAACTAGCTGAAAGGGATAGGAAATCCCTGAAGCTGTGGGTGCTTGAATACAACTCCAGCTAGTTATTTTTGAAAACCTGTAAAGAGAATTACTTTTTGAAAATCCTAAGCTAAAGTGAGTGTCATTGAACTTGGGCATGATCAAAGTCTGACCAAGTATAGTTCTGTTCTGAGAGCTCTGCTCACATTCTGGTTCGTGAGAGCATAACCCCCTTCAGCCAGCACAACTCCAGCATGGCAAAGTGAGGGACGAAAAATGCCGCAGCAGGGCATGCTGGTGTGCAGGGTGCAGGACCAGCATGTCTAAGGATGCTGGGCAGGAAAAGGGCGCACGATTGGTTATTTGCACCAATGGCGAGACAGGGCTTTAGCTGAAAAGGCATGTCCTTCCCATTCATAAGAGAAGTTTGCATTATGCTGTCACCCTTTTTCTATGTGTTAAAGTTTGATCAATTTAATTCATTGTAAGCCAATTTGATGGTGTTTTAGCAAATAAGGCAACATATATTTATCTAGTATTAACATGCATATAAAATCAGGTTGTTCATGACGTTTACTTTTCTGCATGAGTTATAATTTTGGTTCAAACCCCTGCCCTGCCTCTATGCTGAGGTTTTTACTGAGACTGGTCCTTATATGAGCTGGTCCTTCTCTGTCTCCAGTTCCCCCTCCTTTTCTCATAGCCAAGTGGCAGAAAGTGCATCTCCTGGATGTTCCCATGTTGGTTCAAAAATAGGCTTTATTGGATAAAACAAAGGAGTAGCAGGAGATAAATGGCTGGTAGTTTCCCTCTGTGTGCACAGAGCTTTTGTGTGCAGAAAATGGGTGACTGTCCCACCTGCATAATTTATTCATGAAACACACGAGTGTTTCACAATATCTCTCACTTTGGAATGTGGCAGGAGTATTTGACAATATGTCACAAAATTTGGTAGTCTGTGTGCTTAAAAAAAACCCCCACAAAATTCCAGAACTCTGGAAGGGGAAGGGCTTCCTTGAGGTGCCCACCTCCACCATCTATGGATCAGCCTCTATACTGAAGTCTGCCTGGCACCAAACCTGTAATCTTTTTAAGTGCCCTTTTTGCTGAAGGTTTTAGAGACTTACTCAGCTGTCAGGGGCTTGAGAGGATTATCCATCCCAAGTAATTTTATTTTATTTTTTACAAGTAAGTTTTACTGTGATTTTTAGCTCTTTTAAATTTATTTTAATATTTTTATGAGATTTGTATTGTATTCCTTTATTTGTATAGATTGTTGTAAACTGCCCAGAGAGCTTTGACTATGGGGAAGTATAGAAATTATAATAGCAACAATAATAGCAACTCCTGGCAACAATAAAGGTAAAGGTGTAGCTATATGCTGCTATTGCACTAAGGTTATTCTTTTATTTTTAATGGGGTTATTATTTTCTAAATTTTCATAGTCCATATGCACAGCATAACAGTAAGACAGGGCTGCACTCTCATATTCATTTCATAAGATGGATGAATACTTGAAGGTCCTCTATTCTATTTTTTATCACATGCTTGCATTTCCTTTCAGGAGTCATTCGGCACGTTGGTGATGCACTGAAAGACCATGCTTCCAAATCTAGGGGGAAGATCTGCACCATTGGAATAGCTCCCTGGGGGATTGTAGAAAACCAGGAGGATCTGATTGGCAAGGATGTAAGTTTCTGACTTTTCTCAGCATCTTGTTTTGGTAGTGTGTTTTGGATGTGGCATGACTAATATCCACACTATATTATAAACAATGCCAGTGTGGCGTAGTGGTTAAGAGCCTGGGACTGGGACTCAGGCGATCCGGGTCTGAGTCCCCGCTCGGCCATGGAGCCACCTGGGTGACTTTGGGCCAGTCACAGACTCTCAGCCCAACCCACCTCACAGGGTTCTTGTTGTGGGGATAAGACGGAGGAGGAGAATGATGTAAGCTGCCTTGAGCCCTTTGTAGGAAAAAGGCAGGATGTAAATCGCAATATAAATAAATAAATAAATAAATAAATAAATAAATAAATAAATAAATAAATATAAAAGTAAAACAAAAAGAAGTTCATTTAATATAATACATTTATGGGAGCATCTAGTTGTAATTTCAACAGAATGAAAGATATAAAAGGAAAGAAAATCTGTGTTTAACTTTTTATACTATTTAAAGACAGCCTTATATTATTATTAGTCCTTTCAGAGTTAAACAATGGAATTCACTGCCACAAGAAGTAGTGATGGCCACCAATTTGGACAACTTTAAAAGGGGATGGGACAAATTCATGGAGGAGAAGGCTACGGATCCCCTCCTTTTTTCTTCTCTGCTATCTGTTGATGACACTATTATTTTCCCTGGGTGTCATTTTGGATAATACCTTTGCTTACTGCATGTCATGAAAGCATTGTGAACATTTTTGTCAGCAGCAGCAGCAACCAAATTAGGAAACTAGTAACATGAAAACATCACAAACCAGAGCAAAACCTATTGGGAGGGGAAGAAAGGAAGAAGAAAGCACATCATAACCGTTGCACTTTTGGTGGCAGGTCAGTAGGGTATTTTGTGTCTCGCTATGGCCTTTTGACAAAGATTGAGAATGTCCATTTACCTTCATAACAACTATGTTGTAGCTAGTTGCGAAGTCGCATCCGACCCATTGCGACCCCATGGACAACATTCCTCCAGGCCTTCCTGTACATCATCCTCCGGAGTTCACTCAAGCTCACACCGACTGCTTCAGTGACTCCATCTAGCCACCTCACTCTCTGCCATCCCCTTCTACTTTTGCCATCTATTGTTCCCAGCATTAGGCTCTTCTCCAGGGAGTCCTTCCTTCTCATTAGGTGGCCAAAGTATTTGAATTTCATCTTCACTATCTGGCCTTCTAAAGAGCAGTCAGGGTTGATCTCCTCTAGGACTGACTGGTTTGATCGCCTTGCGGTCCAAGGGACTTGCAGGAGTCTCCTCCAGCACCATAGTTCAAAGGCCTCAATTCTTTGGTGCTCAGCCTTCCTTATGGTCCAGCTTTCACAGCCATACATTTCAA